>NW_026732311.1:47500-92500 GCF_028476545.2 Physella acuta
ATGAAAAAATATATAGCATTATTGTTTTATTGTCTAATATGCTAATACCAAACATGTTGTTTTGAACTGTCAAAATAAGCTTTTTGATTGTTAAAAGCATATAGGCTCTAAATGATATAATAAGCTGAGCTAGAATAATCTAGTCCCCTTCTCCACACCAGTGGCGTAGCCAGGATCGTCTCAACGGGGGGGGGGGGGGGGGTGTTCCAATTTTTACCCGGGGACAAACTTTCGATTTGCACCCCCCCCCCCCTTCAGACTTTTGATTTGCACCCCCCCCCCCCTCAAACTTGCGATGTGCACCCCCCTCATACTTTATATATATATATATATATATATATATATATATATATATATATATATATACCGAGGGGTCTATGGGGGGTTGTGACCCCCCCTAACCCTCCCCCCTGCCTACGCCACTGCTCCACACGCATACACCAACCAATAAATTACATTCCCAAGCCCAAATCCACCTCCACCCCCCCCCCTTTCCCCACACTTAAACAATTACGCATTAGCATTCTTTCTCCTAAGCGTGCATTACATCACATTCTGATTGGAGATTAACTATATGTACTCTGACAAAGTTCTAATTTCTCTGTTGTTAGCTGGATTTTAAAAGTGTATGGCCTGATTAAAAATGGGCTGCACTCAACACAGAGGCGTAGCGACCCTACCCGGCGCCCGGGGACAAACTTTTCGATTTGCACCCCCCTGGAACTTTTCATTTGCACCCCCCCCCCTCAAACTTTTCATTCATACCCCCCTCAAACTTTCAATTCGGCGCCCCCCCCCCCCAAGGTCGGCGCCCGGGGACATACGTCCCCCCACCCCCACCCCCCTCGCTACGCCTCTGACTCAACATAAGGTTTAAGTTGGCAGGGAATGAAATTTAAATAAAGCACGCAACGTTTATTAACACTTACAAAACTTAATACATTTTATATTTATATTTTATATTAATAACTAATAACAGTTTCCATTACTACATGCACATTTATTGTAGAAAACTGTAATGGGTGTGTATGGCGGGTATGGAGCATGTTCGCCTCATTTTATAATGGACGTAGTTGTTTTTTTTTTCTCGAAATTCTGTCACCGTCCCATCGTCACGTGATCAGGCCTTACGTTGTGCGCCAGTGTGTATATTGGCCAGCAGGAATCGACGTATTAAGTTTAGATATTAGGTGCATGTTAAATTAAAGGTCTGGGTTTGTTTACCCTAATTACGTTATTATAAATTAGAAAATATAATGTGTTGGCTATTGCTTTTCAATGTCTTCAAACGTAATTAACACAATTATTATGTTGACGATAAATAGTGGCGTAGCTAGGATTGTTCGGCTCTTATGGAAATAATATCTTTGGACAGAGGCGTAGCGACCCTTCCCGGCGCCCGGGGACAAACTTTTCGATTTGCACCCCCCCTCAAACTTTCGATTTGCACACCCCCCCCTCAAGATTTTCATTTGCACCCCCCCCTCAAACTTTCGATTTACACCCCCCTCAAGATTTTCATTTGCACCCCCCCTCAAACTTTTAATTTGCTCCCCCCTCAACCTTTCAATTTATTTTTCCTACCCATTTAGGCGCCCCCTAAGGTCGGCGCCCGGGGACATGTGTCCCATCTCGCCCCCTCCCCCCCCCCCCCCCCCCTCGCTACACTACTGTTTTTGGGCCCCTTCGCTAACCATTACTTTAGTGTACATTAGGGATTGTACATTTATATAGTGTTATTATTTTGTAGTTTAATTTAACCCGTAAAGTTAGTTACATATTATTTCATATCACTTTTATAGAGAAAAACATATTGTAAGCTTTAAACCTGTAGGCTAAGAAACAAAACATTAAATATTACAACGTTGCTCATTATTTATTTAGATTGTTTTTTTTTTCTCGTTTTTAATTTTTTACATTTATTTTTGCACAATGAAATCTACTCTAGCAGCTTTTGTATGTTCTTTACTCAGGCTAATCAGACCAAGTAGACTATTTTGGCTAATAAAATTCCTCATAAAACTTTTGATAACCTTCGATTTGCTGTCTGACCTCGCAATAGTTGAGACTATAAGCGTATAGAAACATCATAAAAGCTGTTAAGCTTTTTAAAAATTCACTTTCGAAACAACTACACTTTGTGAAAAGTAATTTGAAAGTTTTAATTTTGTTTTTATCCTCATATTTTCCTTTAAGTCATTCTTTACAATCGGAAATTCATACAGAAACTGAATATACTGTTACCAGGAGCAAATTACATGTATATATATATATATATATATATATATATATATATATATATATATATATATATATATATATATATATATATATATATATATATATATATATATATATATATATATATATATATATATATATATATATATATATATATATAGATATTATATATATTAATATACATTGATTTATATATATATATATATATATATATATATATATATATATATATAACTATTTTTATATATAGGCTTCTAGCTGTATTTCATTGCTTCGCACCACCAAACACCGGCTCTGATTATATAAAAGACATCTATAAATGTTCAATGGGGTGGAGTACCCTGGAGGGAGGGGGTGGTAGGGAGGGGTGAGGGAACTTCCCGTTCAGGTGAGGTTTTAAAGGGCGCATTTAAACGTACGTCTGCCGGTTGTTAAAAGACTCAATATTCAAAATACAGTTTTACACTACCTGACCGCGATCACATGACCTGACCGCGATCACATGACCTGACCGCGATCACATGACCTGACCGTGCCTATTGTAATTAAGGTGCCAGTCAAGTGTCGGGGAGAAACGCCTTTATTTATAGGCCAATTCTCCCAATGGCTTGCCCTGCCGCACATAGAGTTAGTTATAGGGGTAAGGCTGTGTAGCGATAAATAAGGGCCCTGTACGCCACTCCCCCCATTGAATGCCACTGCCTACACTATAGACGGATTACCTCTACTTCTACAGAAACTAGATTTCTATTTTTTTTAAATGGTTTATCTAAAACAAACATTAAATTTCCAATGTCAAATTTTACATTTGTCTAATAGACAAAAAGGGCCCCTATGCTCACAGGGCTCTTATGCCTTGCCTGGGCTTGCTAAGCCGTAGCTACGCCACCGCGATAAATCGTGCATACCTGCAGCTTTGCACCCAGTGTTTCTTCCAGACTTTTTTCTCCGGGTAGGGGGGAGGGTGCACACGAAATTTTAGGAGCGGATTAACATTTCCGGGAAAGGGGGGGGGGGCGGACACTGGTAAAAAAAAAATTTCTATATAAATTGTATTTCGTTCGGGGGAGGGTAGAGGTTTTTCATAGAGGGGGGGGGGTGGTTCAGTTTCTCTTAAACAGAAGAACTCAATTTATTTTGCCCCGTGTGTTTTGGCCATGAACGGGAAAGGATGATGATTATATTTGTAGCCATAGAAATACAGTAAGCATTGGTGGAAGAACACAAAATTTAATTGATTCAATACTCAAAAACTTACTGTTTTATCTAGAACCATATATTGCAAATTCATAATGAATTAGTTTTAAGATCTGCTCTTAAAATGTAAAGCTGAGTATTAGCAATAATTTTTTTTTTATTGGGCTTAAAACGTGATACTTTATTGGGCTTAAAACGTGATACTTTATGCACAGTAAGAATCGTACAAAAGGTTCAATTTTAAAGATGGCCGTTGTCATCATGGTTACCAAGATTCCCCCACCAAAATATTTTAATGTAAACCTATGAAACATGTAGAGAAATAATTGTTCATTATCATTATTTTTATTACAAAGACAATAAGGTGCTGATCGCAACATTTTATTATTCTTGCGCCAAAGCGCGTACTACTTTAAGAAAACGTATTTTCAGAACAAAATTTACATTCTAGAAGACGTGTGGGCCATTGAGAAATAAACCTTCCTCCTTACCGTATTCCATTACCCCCCCCCCCCCTACCTCCCCCCCCCCCCCTCCGGCGCAGCTAGGTCAAGGTGTTATATTTTAATGTAACTAGGGCATCGACTTTTTTATTGAGTAAAGTTTGGCCCACAGCGGGGCGGTGCGGCGAGATTTAAGGTATTCCAGAGGAACAATTTTAAAGTTAATGCTAAGGCTTAATCGGAAACATCCGAGCCTCAGTCACATTTCCAACCGAGTCCTAGCGCTTGTTCAAATTGTAGTTGTAGCCGTAGCCGTAGCCGTAGCCTTAGACATAGACATAGACATGGACATGGATGTGGACATGGACATGGACATGGACATGGACATGGACATGGACATATACATATACATATACATATACATATACATATACATATACATATACATATACATATACATATACATATACATATACATATACATATACATATACATATACATATACATATACATATACATATACATATACATATACATATACATATACATATACATATACATATACATATACATATACATATACATATACATATACATATACATATACATATACATATACATATACATATACATATACATATACATATACATATACATATACATATACATATACATATACATATACATATACATATACATATACATATACATATACATATACATATACATATACATATACATATACATATACATATACATATACATATACATATACATATACATATACATATACATATACATATACATATACATATACATATACATATACATACACATATAACTATACATATACATATACATATACATATACATATACATATACATATACATATACATATACATATACATATACATATACATATACATATACATATACATATACATATACATATACATATACATATACATATACATATACATATACATATACATATACATATACATATACATATACATATACATATACATATACATATACATATACATATACATATACATATACATATACATATACATATACATATACATATACATATACATATACATATACATATACATATACATATACATATACATATACATATACATATACATATACATATACATATACATATACATATACATATACATATACATATACATATACATATACATATACATATACATATACATATACATATACATATACATATACATATACATATACATATACATATACATATACATATACATATACATAGACATAGACATAGACATAGACATAGACATAGACATAGACATAGACATAGACATAGACATAGACATAGACATAGACATAGACATAGACATAGACATAGACATAGACATAGACATAGACATAGACATAGACATAGACATAGACATAGACATAGACATAGACATAGACATAGACATAGACATAGACATAGACATAGACATAGACATAGACATAGACATAGACATAGACATAGACATAGACATAGACATAGACATAGACATAGACATAGACATAGACATAGACATAGACATAGACATAGACATAGACATAGACATAGACATAGACATAGACATAGACATAGACATAGACATAGACATAGACATAGACATAGACATAGACATAGACATAGACATAGACATAGACATAGACATAGACATAGACATAGACATAGACATAGACATAGACATAGACATAGACATAGACATAGACATAGACATAGACATAGACATAGACATAGACATAGACATAGACATAGACATAGACATAGACATAGACATAGACATAGACATAGACATAGACATAGACATAGACATAGACATAGACATAGACATAGACATAGACATAGACATAGACATAGACATAGACATAGACATAGACATAGACATAGACATAGACATAGACATAGACATAGACATAGACATAGACATAGACATAGACATAGACATAGACATAGACATAGACATAGACATAGACATAGACATAGACATAGACATAGACATAGACATAGACATAGACATAGACATAGACATAGACATAGACATAGACATAGACATAGACATAGACATAGACATAGACATAGACATAGACATAGACATAGACATAGACATAGACATAGACATAGACATAGACATAGACATAGACATAGACATAGACATAGACATAGACATAGACATAGACATAGACATAGACATAGACATAGACATAGACATAGACATAGACATAGACATAGACATAGACATAGACATAGACATAGACATAGACATAGACATAGACATAGACATAGACATAGACATAGACATAGACATAGACATAGACATAGACATAGACATAGACATAGACATAGACATAGACATAGACATAGACATAGACATAGACATAGACATAGACATAGACATAGACATAGACATAGACATAGACATAGACATAGACATAGACATAGACATAGACATAGACATAGACATAGACATAGACATAGACATAGACATAGACATAGACATAGACATAGACATAGACATAGACATAGACATAGACATAGACATAGACATAGACATAGACATAGACATAGACATAGACATAGACATAGACATAGACATAGACATAGACATAGACATAGACATAGACATAGACATAGACATAGACATAGACATAGACATAGACATAGACATAGACATAGACATAGACATAGACATAGACATAGACATAGACATAGACATAGACATAGACATAGACATAGACATAGACATAGACATAGACATAGACATAGACATAGACATAGACATAGACATAGACATAGACATAGACATAGACATAGACATAGACATAGACATAGACATCAGTGCATAAAACCTTCTTCATTTTTGTTCTTAATCCCAGCCATACTATTTTTCCTTTTCAGGCCAATCTGGAAATCAACCGCCGTTATCATCTCAACTTATTTGGGTCCTCTTGTGTTTTCTCACAAGTTCCTCTCTGGTGGCAGTGAACATACAAGATAGTGACACGATGGTTCTTCGCTTGACAATTTGAAATGCCTTACAGAACTCTCACCATCTTCTGAAGACGGCGGTGTAGTGTTACTTAAATAGTCCAAATTGCAAATTATTTTAGATTGTTTTTCTTTTTTTAAAAAAAAAGATGAAATTATAGAAAACTTACTAATCTCTACTGTCTTGGATATAAACAACGGAGACTCTATAAACTGGTTTTAAGAACTTGGACCTGAAAAACTTTGGCAGCAGCAATGGGTTTAAAAACCATTCTGATGCCGGTTATTTTCTTGCTATTGGTCACCTGGATGAATCCAAACGAAAAATATTCACAAACTTCAGCTGCAAAGAATCAAAACCCAGACAGCTCGTGTTACAACAAAAAAGAAGTTCCTGTCTTGAATAAATCGGATATTTTGACTGTTGGTGTAAAGTTTAGCCTACTGGGTTTGAATGAAGTCAATCCTGCTTTGCAGTTCATCAGTTTTAATGGGAATTTCGAATTCTCTTGGAAAGATGAGGTAAAACTTTCAAAACAGGTCGTCATTCGTCTGTAAGCTTTACGCTACTTGACATATTTCAAGTAACAATACAATTAACACATTCATATTATGAAACACATAAAACACAGGGAACCTTTTAACACAGGTACTACATCTGTTACAGAAAACAAAATATTTAAATAACCCAAAACACTCAACGCAGGCAACATTAATCGGATGTACCACATTCAACAGTTTTAATACAGTTAACACAGTTTACTAAAGAAGTTAAAATATGTAACAAAATTACACCATGAATACAAGTTGCACAATTTATCAGGTATCAAATTCAACAAAGATAACATAGTTAACAAAGATAACACGTTTTAAAAAGGTAACATACAGGTAACACATTAAACACTGGTAACACGTGCTACATGCTTAGGTAACATATAATTCAAATATACATTTCTATAAAACTTGTGTACACTTATCTTCAATAATGCGTTCAAAATGTGTTTTAGTTTGTATTTAAATAGCTTAACATGCTCATGTATTAATTATTACTTAAACAGCTGTTTCGCTGTGATCCCAATCATTTCAAAGGACGAGAATCTATTCGTCCTCTTAGAGATGAAATATGGCTCCCTTCTGTCATGCTACTGAACACAAAGAATAAAATGGACGTCATCGGTGAAGATATGGCGTAAGTAATGTTCCCCGTAACTTTGTAAATTCAATATTTTCATCTTGACATGTGTCTATATTAGTCAAGTTGCTGCTGCTCAGGTTTATGAGAATAAACTTGTTGATGTTTGTCTTTATACGAGTACTAGTATAGCCGTTAAGCGTTGTTGTGATTTGGCACTAATCACCAAAATGACGGATCTTTATTTAAAGGATATTTAAATTACAAATCAGTACTTTTAGCTCTGTGACCTTTTTACTTTCTTGTTTAAAAAGTATAGAGAAGGTATTGTAATCGTGCACAAAAACTAAATGATTTTTTTTTATAGTTTTCGCCGTTTTACACCTCCCTACTTTATCATTTACGGAATATAATTAATGTATTGTAATCGTGCAGAAAATCTAAAATCGAGATTTCGACACATATCGATGATTCACATCCTTCCGGGGAAACCTGGTTTTGCAATTTTTGTCAGTGCATGTCCGTATCTAAACACGATAAAATGTGTACCGCATCTATGAAGTTGGCGAAATTTCATTTATAAGTTTTACATCACATTTCAAGTATCCTGGAGTTGTAATACTCTACTTCCTCTTTCTTAAAAGACAACAACTAGAGTAACGTTTAAATTACGTGGACGAAATTCCACATTGAATGCACAAGTTAAGTTTCTTTCCACTTTTGGACGATTTCTTGTAACCAGAAGTAGTACTTTACTCTTTTTCCGTATAAACACTATAACTAGAGTACTCTTTCAGTTAGGTAAATCAAATTTAAGATGTAAGCCCTAGATCTTATACTTGGATGATTTTAATTTTTTTTAATTACCTCCGATAACCGGAAGTGGTAATTTACCATATTTCCGGTTTCAAAAATACCGACAACATAAACACCGTTTCATTAAAGTGAACGAAATTCTATACACAGTAAAAAGTGTTTCTCAACAGACTGAGGGTTTTTAGTGATATTTTCAGTAGCCTGTAGTATGCTTGCTTTTTTTTACCATAAGTAAAGTTAGAACTTCAGCACACACATGTGTTATATATCATTGTGTAGGTATTTGATTTTTCCTTAATATTACAGAAGAGTTTTAAGTGTTAACAGTTGGTTTTAGTTTTGTAGCCTAAAATCTGATAATTTCGTTTTTAAAAAAAACACAAAAAAATTAAAATCAACAGTCCCTATAAAGAAAAAAATAATTGATAAGAGCTATAGAGTAAATGTGTATATTTTATTGTACTAAAACCATATATGTTCAAACGTGACAATTTTGAATGCACTGAGTCTACAAATGGATTTTTCACAAATTAAATGACATTATTTATACTATTTGGTCCTTTGGCAAATACTTTTTACACTACAAGTAGCAAACATAGGTAAACATGGAATCAAACCCACACATAAGTAAAGATAATGAACAGATCAAATTGAAATATATGCAGTACTTCTAATAAAATTAATGCTAATCTGATATACTTTGTATGGTTGATAGAATGGTTGGAAAATAATGGTGGATTATAATCCAAAGAAACAGGATGGATAAGTGAAACATTACCTAACTCTCAAACCAACTCACGAAGAGTCTAATTGGCAATACCTTGTTGGAATTTTTATTTCTAACATATATGGATTCTTTTCTCAATAATCTTGAAATTAAATATAGAAATTAACTTTAGTTATATCTCAAAGGTGAAAAAATTTAGTTCTAGTACTTAATTGTTTACCGAAGGACATAACAGGTTTATTAACTGATCACTTTCATCCACCACATAAACTAATCCATCTGGCCCACTGACCAGAATATTAAAATATATAAATCAAAACCGTGTGTAACCTGTCAGTGATCAGCCAAAGCTCATAATTGCATACCCTACTGTTGGCTTATCCACAAATCACAATGTACTGTCAAGAAAAGTATTCTTCCTAACCCTTATCTATGGAAATATTATATAAAGCTACAACAATTTACTGCTCTTAATTTTGATGTAAGTTGGGAGCATTATTTGTATAATATGTCCACTGTATGTTCAGTATCTTAATAGTACATCTTTAAAAAAGCATGACAGCTTTGAAGCAATAGTGTGAAATGAAAGCTTGAGCCGATGTCCATTGTAGAGCATTGAGTTAATTCTTGCTTCAGAATCTGTCAAAATGAGTGTCTTGATAATCCCCAGCATATATTTTAAGTCCATAAAACCTGTAAGATTTAATCAGGTGTCGAATTAAACCATCCTGAGACAGAAAGGTCGCCTGTGTAGCTTTACATAGCCATTGGTAAATTGACATAATGTATGTCACAATAGGTAGGAAAAGTCTATGTAATCATACTAAATTTTTAAAAAATTATTTTAAAAAATATGGCAAGCGATAAAATTATAGCTACAATTTTAAAAATTAAAGTCGATTAGGAACCATCGATTACACTCATTTTCATATTTTTGTGTTGAACAGAAGCCGTTAAAAATAATTTTGAATAATTGTACTAATTTACATATTTTATAAAACCGCCCTCAACCCCACCTTGAACTGAACTTAAGTGGCCAGGGAGAGGTAAACGATGCAAGTCATAACATTTGTTATCCATGATAAATACGGACAAGGTAATCAAAATAAACAAAATGGCGAACAAGGGAAGATTTTCAGTTCGATTCAAGCTTTAAAAATTCGTTTGTATCCCCTTTCATTACAGTTGGCTTATTTTTTTATGACTGTTATGCTCAGATTATTAAGATCTAACATTATTAACATTATTCTTATTAATTGTTAATCTACCTTTTTTTTTAAAGTGTTTTTAACGCAAGTTTCATAATTTTTGTTAGGCCTGCTCTTCTACGCCATGATTGATACTACTAAGATTCTAGATCTAGATCTAGATCTAGATCTCTAGATCTATCTATTCTATAGTATGCTACGGCTTTTTAATATGTTTAATAAATTATTAAATATAAAAATACTAGTCTAGAATAGAGAGTCTACTAGATCTAGTAAGTCTAGATCTATTATAATATTATTATTAGATAGATATTAGACGGTTTTTAACGCAAGTTTCATAATTTTTGTTAGGCCTGCTCTTCTACGCCATGATACTATTAGATTCTAGATCTAGATCTAGAGATCTAGATCTATCTATAGTATGCTACGGCTTTTTAATATGTTTAATAAATTATTAAATATAAAAATACTAGTCTAGACTAGAGAGTCTACTAGATCTAGATCTAGTAAGTCTAATATTATTATTAATAATAGGCCTAGATAATAGATAGATTATTAGTAGTTAGTTAGCTAAGCCTTAGCGTAAGGAACTTAAATATATTAAATAATACTAAATACTACTTAATACTATATTATAGGGGAGGCCCTAGGCCTAAGTATTAAATTTATTAAGTTGATCTAGACCTAGATCCAGACTAGATTGACTAGAAAGATTATCTGTTTAAAAAATATATCTAGATAGATCTATTTTTAGGCTATTCAATAAAATCAATAAGTATTTAGTATAAATATTCTATAGGCCTAATGATTGTACTAATAAATAGTAGAATCTAGAACTGTAATAGATAGTATCGTATCTAGAATCTAGTATCTGAATCTAAGTATAGTAGTGATACTAATTTAATTTACTAATAGTAGGCCCAATAGAAATAAAGTAGACCGTCTGACTAGTGTGGTGGATTTAGACTAGATCTAGATATAGTTTTAAGTTTTAGTATTGCTATACTAGCGTCTATCTTATACTCTATATTTCAGTTAATTATAATAATAGATAAATTAAATTAGGCCTATATTTTATATTATTACAAAGTGTCGCTGGTATAGATAGTTTTAGACTTGTCGTATAGTAATTAGTAGGGCAGTATATACATGTAGTCTAATTAATGATTAGTCTAATTAGTTAGAGCCTACTTGTTTAAATATATTTACTATTTAGTAGTATTAATAAAGTATAGTTACTCTATTCAAAGTATAGTTATTAGGTATAATACACAACCTCATAATCGCAAAATCATGACATTAGTGACTCAGTTATTTAGTAGGCCAATAAGTTCTATATTAATATAATTTTAATAGTTAATACTTCTTAAATTACTAGATTTGTACAAATGAATACATTTTATTTTAGATAATTTAGGCTATGATACTGCTGAATACTTCAGTTACATTAGTATTATGAATTAGGGCCTATTTAGAGGTAATTATTAAATTACTAATTAGACGTATGATAACTTATGTTGGTCTAATAACTAATAGATTCATATTTAATAGCAGTAGGTCTGTAGGTATAGAATAGTATTGTAAAAAAATAAAGTATGCTTAATTTTTTACAGTTGCCATATTAATTTTAGTTTTAGTAGGTAGTAGTAGGCCTGTGATAGCGCAGGTAGTTAGTATTAGTATGTAAGTTAAACACAGTTAACTACTATAACTAAGCTTAATAAGGCTACAATTTTAAACTAAAAATTACATGCAGCCTAAATAAAAGGTTACAGACTAGTGCATTAAATAATATCCAAAATTTAAGTTTAATCTACATTAGTTTAATAATTGTAAAAATTACTGAATAGAACAGTAGGCTTACTTGTGAAGAGCTGTCTTATTTTAGTTCTACTTAATTAATATATGACTTAGTCTACTCTTAGTCTCCTGTAGTTATCTTTTGAACTTATTAAAAAATGCAGAATAGTTAATTAAGCCAAAAGGTGTCAATTGTCATAGATGGATTAACTTACTATTCAAATCAATATAATTATACTTATTTATTCTAGTAGGTGTATGAATTGATGATAGTTTTAGTAGCCTAGTTTGAATATAAATTTTCAACTAATTCTTGAGGTGGCTAAACATAAGTAGTAGACCTTTATTGATACATTTTTAATTTTGTTTTTTTTTATGATATATACATGACTTTTGACACTTTTGAAGACCTATTGTATTTAATGACAAACTCCTTACATTAAAATATTAAAAGAAAATCTTAGATCTATATATTTAATGAATGGTAATAATTAGATAGCCCATACAATCCCATGCATAAATAGTCCCATCATTGCTTTATGATTTTTATAAGACAGACAAATATTTTTAATTATACCATAAAATGTTAAAGTATATAAATGTAATGAGTTTAATATAACAGTTTGTGAAATTTATTTATGTTTTTTTTTTTAGATACTACATACAGAGAAGATAAGTCAGATGAAGTTCCTTTTAAAAACTCTTATCACTGAATCCTCCAGTTCTGAAGACTTAATATACAGTATTCTTCAACAGTGGTCAGGCTTGACTGAAAATGGCCTACACATACCTATTAGATCCAACTAGTCCAAGGATACATGTTGGACCCAAGAAAACTTGTTCATATTGAACAACTTTTTTTTTAATATATTAGTTCTGAATGTAATTAAAAAAGAAATTTATAAAGTTTGTTATGTTTATTTTTTTCAGCACTGGTTGTGTGTGATGGTGTATGCGGAAACTAATTATTGTTACCTTAATTTAATAATTGACTTAAACTGGCGAACTATAAATAGTTTTTAAGAATATGGTGCTGAAGTAGATTTCACCTAGTTTTGTTGCCCTTCCATATTAATAAATTGTATGGTCAGGAAAATATCAAACAGCTTTTACTGTCCATAACCAGTCAGGTACCAGTTAACTGCTTTGAATTTGAATCAGAGACAACCTAAAGGATTAAAATTTAAACTCAAGAACTTTTGCTTTAGCAAATGTGTTCACAAATATGTAGTCCCACTATAAGTCTTTCATTTGAATATTATTTACATATAAGTTTATATCAATATATAATCTATCATTTGTTAATATTATTCCTAGTCCAAACAACATGCTGATATGAAACCCATTGTATTACAAGAAGAAAATAAGGAATGAAAATTTCCCATAAGACAGCTTGCTTATAATAATACAAATAATAATAAAAGGGCAATGTCTGCAAACAATTATACTTTAATATTTTATTTAGAATTTTCTACTTTGTATTATATCTCGTTCAAAACGAACAATTATTAAAATATCTTATGTTATGGTTTAAGCTTCAACTTTAGTATTTTGTAACTATTACTTAAATTTTCTACAATGTTAAAAATAAAACTACTATATCTATCATAGCTGTAAAACATGATAAGGGAAGAATCAAAAATATATGTTTTTGTCAATTCTAGCCATACCAGCATATAAATGTAGACCAAGCTTATAGAAATATGGCTGATAACTAACCATAAACCACAAATACAGCAAACTATAATAACTGCTTGTTTCCTGGTAATGTGTTGTTATTGGCTGTGCAAGTTTATAAACATTTTGTAATTGTTTATACATTACAAAAGAAAAAGACTGTAGCTGATCAGATGCATTCCAGATATTTGAGGAAAAGATGTTTTCTATAAGGATAGGCAGCTATAGCAAATGAGGTATGGGGAAATGTTGAGTTAAGATAAACTATTTAATAATTGTAATGACAGAGATACCATCACAGCAACAAATGTAATTGGGTTTGTATGACTAATTAATGAATATCCTATAAATAAATATAAAATGCTGAGGTGGTCGTCTATAAACGACTTTGAGGTGGTGGTGGAGATTTGGACCTTTGTGTCAAAGGGGAGGGGGTTCAGAAAGTAAGATGACACTTTTCCATGTTCAACAAACACTCATGTTAAGAAACTGAATTTAAGCCTTTATTGCATTATTAAAAGTTGGTTTATAAATTGTTGTAAATAATTCATCAATAGGCCTACATTGAATGCTGGAAAAGCCCATAGGTCTAAATATTTTATGAAAATCGCTGCTTTAAAAACAAACTAGGGGGGGGGGGGGGAATGTTGGCTTAGGTTTACTTCTTTGGGGAAGGGGGAGGTCTGGCATCGTTGTGACATCGTTAATAGATGACCCCATAGTCAGAGGTCGATCTAGATTGCTTAGGCCTATATTAAAATGTTGATATTAATTACGCTTTACTTATTATTACAATGGAATATAGCCTAGTAGTTTAATTATGTTAAATAATATAACATCCCCTTTCACCACAACACCCTGACTATACTAATCCAAATTAAAATAAAAATGTTTGGTAAATTACTATTATATTATTAGTAATTTTGTGTTTAAAATTCTAGCCTTAGTAAAAACCGGAAGTGATTTTTACTTATTTCACAAATGTTATAAAATATTCAATTTTGGTTCAAAAATATGCTTTCTGGCAACACAAAGTGGAACCACTTTTGGAACCACTTTTCCTACCTATATCCACTGTAGAGTTTACAAACACAATAGGTTTGAGTAAACATATACTTCATTGTACTGTCTCCTGTCCTCATCTCAGCCAGCTGAATTCCTGGTTCTTTCTCAGGAAGTAACAGCCCCAGCTGATAAGGGATACCCATTCACTCCTTTTTTCCTCTATAATTTCTCAGTTCTGTTGAAAAGAAAAAATGGTAGTTATGGATTCTATATCATATTTTCACATATATTAATTTCATCATAAATGTTAGGTGATTTATAATAAGTTAGCGCAAGTCAGTACTGTTTGCAACAAAAGAAAACTGAGTTTTTATTAGTCTTTTATGATCAGCTGATTTGTGTTTACATTCAAGACGGTAGACAGTACTGCTACCAATACTACTATTATTTAATAATTGTCATATACTATGAACTGAAACTAGGCTATTAACATAGTAAAATGATTGAAGTGTTCTTTTAACTACACATTTATATCTAATTAATATAATCAAATGGAAAAATTTATAAAAATCACCAAAGAAATTAGTAGGAAAAAACGATAAAAACCGTGCTACTTACGATGTGTAGAGAATGAGTTCAAAACTGCGTTCAAAACTTTATTTTCATTATCTCCAGTGTCTAGGACATCAGTAAGGTCTCAAACTTCTTAATTACTTGAATCTAAATCATTTTTACGCAGGTAATTAGAATCTAAATCCATTTTCCATGAGGTCTGACCGAGGATGAATGGAAAGTCGGCAATATGGCGGCGTCTCGAAAATATATAATAATTTCAAGATCAATAATATTTTTTGCAGATTATGATTAATTCATCACTTATTTTTATATAAAATACTATTGTGCTTGAAATAAAACATTTTTAAAATAATTTTTATGACCTCAAAGTCACATGACAAAAATGAGTCATAAACCAATCAATCGTCTGTTGAGCGACTTGGATGATTTTATTTTTTTTTAATTACCTCCGATAACCGGAAGTGGTAGTATACCATATTTCCGGTTTCAAAAATACCGACAACATAAATACCGTTTCATTAAAGTGAACGAAATTTTATCCACAGTCAAAAGTGTTTCTTCCAGACATCTTCTCCCCCCCCCCCCCCCATTCCGAAGAGAAAAGTCTGCAAGAAACACTGCTACTTTTTCTTACATTGTCACCTTTGGACTGTTTGTATTTATATCAATTTTTAAAAACCTAATAGTGTATACATGTGCTTAATTGATTACCTCATTTTTTCCACAGCCCACTATTCATGAATGGATTTGGGGATACATTTTGGGCCCCAGCAGTTGCCGTTTCTGTATCATGTAAGATGAGTGTTCAACGTTTTCCTTTCGATGCGCACTCTTGTTCTGTAAAGGTAATGTCGTGGTGGTTACTTTTTACTTTCTCGCATACTGAGTATAGAGGAAGTATTGCAACAGTACTAAATAATTATCAAATAATTTAACAGGTTTAACCGTTTTACACCTCACTACTTTATTAAATACGGAACATAAAGAGTGCATTGTAACCGTGCAAAACATCTAAATACAGACATTTTGACAAACTGAATTTTTGCATCCTTCTGAAAAGAAAAACTTGCTTTGCTATTTTATCTGTGTCTGTGTGTCTGTAAACACAATAAATTGAGTGCTGTTTCAGTTAGGTTGACTAAATTTCATCAATAAGTATTAGATTCTATATATTTGTGTCAACGTTAGAGTGCTTTCCAGTAACCGTAAGTGGTACATAATCTACTTTCGGTTTTTCAAAAGCTAATAACTAGAGCGCTGTTTAAGATAGGTTTTGACAATTTCATGCATATGTATTCAATTGTAAGTGCAAAATTCTACTAAGTTTTGAACGTTTTGAGGTAACTGGATATGAAATTTTACTCTATTTTCGTGTGAACAGCTTAACTAGAGTACTGCTTCAGTAAGGTGAAAGAAATTTCATGTATAAATATTGGATCTTTTAAATTATTTAAATATTTTGAGTGACCTCCAATAACTGTAAGTGGTAGTTTACTATATTTCCAGTTTCTAAAATATTGATGACGTAAGCACTGTTTCGCTTAGTTAACAAAATTTTATACGTAGGTATTAGATCTTATTTTGTTGATTCTGTTAAATTTTTAGTGATTTTAGGAGAACGGAAGTAGTACTTTACACTTTACTTTCCAATGTCTCAAACAATATTAATGCTACTGAACCGATTCATTGCAAACTTTTCAGGTAGATAAAAACTCAATGACAATATACTGTTACATAAAATTTACTTAATTAGATGTTTAATTAACATTTAAAAAATTAATCAATGTTTCGTTTATAAAAATACTAATATTTCTCTCAAATATGCACGCATTGTTCACGTTTATTTAGGTGCACAATTCTTTTTTCAACTACTTTATTTAAAAAACAAAACAATTAAGTATTAAATCAATTATTTATTTTAAAAAAATGCAAAACAAATGTAGGGATAGGTGAGATTTGGTTTTTTTATGGGTATTAGGAGGTAATTGATCTCGTTCGCCACCAATGCTAATCTTTACAATAATTTTGAAATGTACCAGGCAGAGAATACTCTGGAATGGGTTATTAAATATTTAAAACATCGAGCGCAATGTTATTAAATAAAAATGGCTATAAAAGCTGGATTGTTTGGTTTTTGTCGGAAAATATGTTTTTGGTTGCGTTAGTAATTTTCGTTATAAAACAAAATTTAAAAAAAGGATAAAAACAATTGGATCTTTCAGGTGGTAATGAAAACATAAAAATCATCCTGCTGTTCGATAGGCATGCACAAATTACTATGAAAAATCGATAAGATTAATATTAGCAATATCAAATGCGTAACTTTAAAATATATTGAATCGGAAGTATTTATATTTGATAAATAAAAATTGTTTGTTTACAGACACTTATTCTCATGGAAAACATCTTTTGTTCATTGCACCTTTCATATCAATCATTTTAAAATATTGAATTTCTAAATTTGTTTCATGTTAAGTTTTTTTTTTAACTTTACGGCCGCTTTATCGAACAAGTAAAAGCGATTGTTTAATGATGGAACCCATCTCGTCAAACTCGTTTACCTCCATTCCCAGTAACCATATTATGTAATCTGAATGCTTCTTAGGGAAAAGAAAAAAAAATATAACTCGATGTAACTACCTATATTAACAAGCTAAACTATTTCCAACCTAACACCTATTGAGCTAATTAAAACCAAAATTGATATGTTGCAGTTTGTGTCAATGTTGCACGATGCAGATGAGGTGGTATTTGAACCTGAGGAAGAAACAGTGAATACTGATCTCTTTGCTGAGAATGGGGAATTCGAGCTAACCAGCACAAGAATCAAGAAATACATTGATTTTAAGATGGATGGTTTAACTCTCAGCGGCTTCCAAGTAAATGCACTTTAGAGTAGACTTGGATAACAAGAACAAAAAAGGATTCCCACCCACTATTTATGTATCGTTATGTTTAGATGTTCGAGCCAATCAATTTCATGTAGTTGACATGTACTAAATCTTTTTCAGATTGACTTTAACTTTACTCGCAGACCAACGGTCACAGTAATGACGGTCATAGTACCAGTTGCATTTGTGTCATCTATATCAATTGCACACTTTGTTATCCCCGGATCGTATCTGGAAAAAATCGCTTTTGGTAAGTAATGTGTCAGTTGAATTTTTATTGTTTTTCATTCTTTTATTTAACTTGTTTCCTCTGTCTTTCTGTCGTCAAAGACCGAAACTGCCGAGTGAACCTATGAGCACCTATAACTTACCGATTCGTTTCACACTTGGCACGTGGGTCAAGACACGATAGCATTAAATTAGACTTTTTAAATGGATGACTAAATTATTTTGTATGAATTAATTAAATTTTCTAGATTTAGGTAGAGAACTTACTATCATTCCATACTATTATACGCATATGTTCATGTTCATTTGATGCGCAATAGTTTTTAGTAATGAAACTCAATTGTATAATAAACTAGCCGTCCCGGCCAGGCCCTGCACTGGCCTGTGAAAAACCTATCTGTAAAGGACCATGACTTGTTATCGTGCACAAAAATCATATAAAATTTTGACAGTTTTCACCGTTTTACTGCTCAGTCCTTCATCACATCTGGGGTATAGAGAACTTATTTTAATCGGCCAAAAATTATAAATCCGAACTTCTCAAAAATGTTACGTTTTATGCGTAATCGAGTCTGAAAAAACTGGGCTTTGCAATTCTGTCCGTGTGTGTCTGTGAACATGATAACTTGAGTACCGTTACAGCTAGGTTGATGAAATTTCATATACAAGTATTATATCAAATTTGCAGTTCTGTATCAACTTTTTAGAGATTTCCGATAACTGAAAGTAGAACATATTCTAATTTCAATTTTTCAAAAGCCTATAACTTGAGTACTGTTTCAGATAGATAGATAAAATTTCACATGTAAGTAACAAATCTAATTCTCCATCTTCTATCAAATTTTGAGTAATTTCCGTTGAACGGAAATAGTAATTGACGCTATTTCCGATTTCTCAAAAAAAGAATGTGAGTATATAAAGTACTAATAATATCCCGCACTATTATGCACATTTTGTTTGGCGTTTACTTGATGCGCAATTCTTTTTTTGTACGAGATTCTATTCTATTTTAAAAAGTTTAAGTACTTAAAAATGGATTAAAATATCATGTCTATATCCCGAGTTGCCATTCCCCCAGGGGCGAAACTACAGTGCTGCCAGACCCCCGCAATACGGGGGGACGGCTTTTTGGGGCCTAAAGCCGACTATAATCCATATTTTTTATTAAATAAAATAAATTTTCTTGCTTTTTTTAACTTGATGGTTGTTTTGTAAAAAGAAAACTGTAGGTGCGGTTGAATTATCTTTACACTATAGGCACCATTCCGAGTCCTCTTTCTCCTACGATCAAACACGCTGTTGTCGGCAAATTTCGTTTCAAAATAAATCAAAGTCCATCGCGTGCGAGGCCGCTAGATATATACTTTGCTTCTTTATAGCATTGATCATGGGCCCAAAATCAATTGTGATTTTTAGAATGTAAAATGTTCGTTTGTTGTATTGGTAGAACAACTATTCTATACTCTTTCGGTTTTATGTACGTTTACTTCTTTTTGTTTTACAAACAAATACAATAGTAAACGTGTATAATTTGAATTCTCTCCCTTGAGTGTTTCACAATAGGCTTTTGGAAAAGTAGTTGAGACCATCCTAACTTCGGTAAAATTTGGGAAGTTTTTGAGTACTCATAAGCCTGAGTTCCCCAGTAGCTATCTAAGCACCAGGGGTCCGCTTATTGTGTGTCCTGTATAGGGGGGATAGGTGTACTACTTGAATCATAATTCTCGCTGCATTAGGGACCTCCGCCGGTGGCCGTGTACCAAGAGCCCCGTGACGCCTCTGACACCAAGGCCGTCACCGATGGGCAGGGGTCGGCAACCTGCGGCTCGCGAGCCGCATGCGGCTCTTTTGATGTCAAGATGCGGCTCTTTGGCTCCATGCACACTTATGAAGAGCGTGTAAAAATAGTTGGAGGTCCAATAAAACATGCACGTTACGCGGTACAACTGGGCAGCTCTAAAAGAAATACCGCGAGTTGAGGCACTATTATGTGACGCATGGAATAGTCTTGCAGGATAGTACAGTAACGTGGAGAAGTTAACATCTGAAGTGCTGACGATCTTTAGGTCAATATATTCGTGCTAGCAAGAGTTGTCGTACAAGAATATAATAAAAAGTTAAGTAAGAAGCCAACTAACAAACAAAAAACCTAGAAGCTTGCTTAAAACTTAAAAAAAGAAGTTGTGAGCCAGATTTAAACAAACTTTCAAACGGCATGCAAGGTCAATGCTTACATTGATGTAACTAATGTAAATATGCAATGATTATAGATAGATTTTATGATTACTAATTTTCTAGCAGAGTTAGCTAAATACAATAATATGTTTTGTGCGAAACGTGTATTTTTTTTTTAAAACATGAATAAATATTATTTCATACTTAAAGCTATTTAAATACATATACATATACATATATATATATAAATATATATATATATATATATATATATATATATATATATATATATATATATATATATATATATATATTTATATATATATATATATATATATATATATATATATATATATACATATATATATATATATATATATATATATATATATATATATATATATATGCATGTATGTATATATACACCTAATCCTAAATATTGAAAAAAAAATGTTAGTGGCTCTTTAAAAACTGGTAAATTTTGTAAATTGAAACTTTTGGCTCTTCCGTCGCAAAAGGTTGCCGACCCCTGCCGATGGGTGTTTCTTTCACCATCAGCGTAAACCGAGGCGTGTTTGTGGTAGTGTGTACAAACTAGTGCCCCAACAACTGAGCCTTTTATAGTTCCACCACTGGCACCTTGAAAGTGGTTTTTGTTTTTAAAAAATCAGATCTACTATAGTAGTGATGTTCTACAGTATCTAACACGATGTTGCGTAAAAGAAAAAAAATATATACATGAGTTGTAGTGTGAAAGACAGGCCAACGTTCAAACCACTTCCGTGACTTAATTCCCTTTTTAAATAGTCAAATATGTGTGCTCTTAAGCACTTTTATAAGATTTGCATTAGAAAAAATAAGAACCTATTACTTCTCTTAATTATTTTTTTGTAAATACACAATAAAGAATGAAATATTAAAAAAAGGAAGTGTATTTGAAACTAATAATATAAATACAAAACAAAAACAACATAACGCGAGAAACCATTACACATACAAAGCTTTCATGCATCATATTCTTTGACCGACTTGCTTATAAGAAGCATTATGGTAGACATGTATTGTAATACGGATTTACAAAACAGACTAATAGCACTCACACAAATGACGTGTTGTTGTAACTGGGTTTAATTTTTTTTTTAAACTTAAGAATTTTTAAGGCCAAAAATGAGTATTATATGTTTATATGTTCGTAGTTTCGTGATCGTATTTTGTATATATATCTATATATATATATATATATATATATATATATATATATATATATATACATATATATATATATATATATATATATATATATGGGGCCCAAAAATGTCTTTGCGAATTGGCCCTTTTTTTACTACATCATAAACGCACTGCATAGTACGCCATTACAATACGAATCACTGGTTTAATCAAGTGACGTTTATCCAAATACTATAGAACAAGAATTAAAGTACTGCTTGTACTAGATCCGTCTAACTTGTCCAAATTTTCCACAGGCATGACTGTTCTTCTTGGTATTTTTGTTAATATACAAAATATAGCCAGTTTCCTCCCCAAGACAGAACCTTTGCCAATATTGACGTTGTTAATATTCAGCCTCATGTGCCTCACGACAGTGACTCTTCTTTATGCCATAGCCATTGCTTGCTTCAAGGATAGGGCCGAGGTGAGTACGTAGCTGCTGTTGGTCAGTACATTTATATTTCATCAAAACGCGAGTGAGAATATTAGTAGTCAGCAAAACAGGAGACAGCCATTGATCGTTAGAAGCATGAAATATCCGATGAATGCGTCAGGAAACAGGAGTCAGTCGATTGGTTGGTCAATTGAAGCTTGCGACAGGTGAAGGAGTCGGTAGAAGCATTCGTCAAAGAATGACAAGTCATTAGGATAGTATTACTGGACCTGAACATAACTCCCCTGAACTATAGGCCTACATTGTGAGAAACAGGTTCCAGAAAATAAATGTTTCGGACCAAGTGGTTTGCGAACTGATTGTTGTAAAATTGATGCTCTTTAGGATATTTCTGAAAATCAGCTAAAAGTAATCCATAAGTTATCTTTAAAGAAATAATATGCGAACTTTAAAATAATGTTTGTTTTTTACTCTCACATTTGTATTAATTTGGAGGGGAAAAACATTATTATAATTAGTACATTTTTGTCTTGCTTAATGTATTTTATGAAGTCTTTGCGTCTTTTATAATTTTATATATTTAATCAAACACATTTTTTCGACAAAGATATTTAGGTTTTTTTTTAATTATTTAATTCATATCTTTTTTCAGAAAGAGAAAGAAAAGCAAAAAATACAACATTGTGCGAAGTGCGAAGAGATGAAAGATTTAAAAGAAGGAAAAGGCGTTTCAGCAGAAAAAGCTGTGGTAGAAAAGGCCTCAGATGATAACATTGAAGAAGTCCCATGCTCTGACGACGCTACCAATGTTGTTAATATGCCAATGCAGAAAAGGCCATCGGTTGGCTGTGAACACTTTCTAAAAACATTTGAGCGAATTTTGAATGTGGTTATCACTATTGCATGGATTTCTGTTGTGATAGTTTTTCTTGTTCTTTTATGTAAATAGATGAAAAACTATGACCTTTTTGGAAAATAAGGCAATATTTAAAGTGTAAAGAGCTCTAGTTATTATTATTATTATTATAATATTACTGTTGTAAATTGTGTTTCTTATCAACGTTTCGTATATGCTTTCTAAAAGGTTTTTTAAAATGTATTAGTTGAATGTATTTGCAACTAACAACTGTTGCCTACAGTTTAAAATAAATGTAACGAGCGTGGCGGTATTTGTAAATAGAAATGAAAGCTTTATACTTAAAAAGGGTTGAATTGGGTAATACGTTCAAAGATTTTGGTTAAACAAAATTGTATACCCTTTACAATTGTTAAACAGAAAGGTATGTTATCTGTAGAAGTATAATTTATCTATTTTCGTGAACTCGACATGTGAATTATTAGAGCATTCATTACTGTTGTTCAGCCGCCTTTACTTTCCCTACACAAATTCAACTTCCCATTAGAATTGGTAGACTCAGGGTTTTATACTTTGGCCTAAGATCCGAATTCGAGACGATGAAGTTCGCAGTTGCTCGTTCTACCATACGACCACGCCACCCAACATAATTATTCTTATGCTTTAAAACATAGAGCTTGTTATTAAATTAAAAAACATTTGTACAAATACAGTTTTTTTTTTTTTTTAACAATTTTACATCTAAATCATGTTAAATACTTTTGCTTTGTTTGAAACATAAAAGAAAGTACTAGACAGAAAAACAAAATTTAAAAACAATTTCGTTTGTAATGGAGACCAGAAAAACATCCCTATTTTGAAGTTTTCTTCACTTTTAAGAACGCTAAGGCTTTTTTATTTATGCATTTAAAGCAATCAAATTTTGACTGCTTATATTTCAGTACATATTTAAACTTTGGTTACCACAACATTTTTATAGGGCTACTGGTCTGAATTCTACAAGGTCCGAATTATTGCAATATACTTGACTTTCTTTGGAAAACTCTATCCAAATCACGCGATCTTTAAAGAGTAAAGAGCACTAGTTATAATTATTGTATTATTATTGTAAATTTTATTTTTTATTAATCTTTTGTATATGCTTTGTAAAAGTTTTTATTTAATCCATCAGTTGAATGTTTTTTGGTGCAAGCTGTCCTTCTGTTAATGTCTCTTCATAGATATACTATATTACTGGTTTTAAGTGTTATATCTACAGAGATTTTTGGTTAACAATTTATTATACCCTTTAGAATTGTAAAACAGAAAAGCAAAGTTACCTATAGAAGAAAAATGTATCTATTTTTGTGAACTCGGTATGTGAATTATTAGAGTATTCGTTTCTGCCGAGCCGCCTTTACTTTCCCTAAACAAAATCAACTTCACATTAGAATTGGTAGACTCTGGGTTTTATAATTATTAATCTGGTCTTGGATCCGATTTCGAGACATAAGATTTTATTGTAATTAACAAACTCATTCAAATTGGTTTTTTTACGGTCGATAAGAGAGGTAATCAATCATTTTTACAAATTAATTAAATTAAATTTCTGTATTACAAATCTTGCTGATAGTTTCATGATATTATCATTAAATTTACCGTGCATAAACCCAGTACTCGCTTTAAAAATGACCCATAACGGAAATTTCTATTGTCAATATTTTTAAGAGAACATTTTCGACAGTAGATTTTAATAAGCGAATCTCATTGTCTGGTTGTAACATTTCATCCAGGAAATTTAGGTTCAACACTCCCAAAATATTCAAAATCTTGAATTATTTTCATTAAAAAGTTACAAGATTTATTGATTATTTATCAAAAGTCAAAAATGATTTAGTAAACTCAATTGATTTAGTGTTTTTGTTTTCTTTAGTAACCTCTTATAACCTATTTCCTGTATAATATTTTAAAATTTGATTTTATATACCATTTCTACTTTTATATTTGCACTTTACTTTTGTAAAGTTGTTTAAAGAATATTTTGAAAGTGGTTTTGAAGCATACTGTGATTTCAGTTTGTTATTAATTTTATCAAGACATTGAACACTTTAAATGCCACTGTATAAATTATTACAATTAATTAGCGGTTTTGAGTAAAATATTGTGTATTATACTTTTTTTTCAATTTTTGTTTTGCATGTCCTCCTTTTGTGACACGACAAACGGGTCAGGTCAAATGTCCGTTAGTTTACCACACCAGTATCAGTTTATTTTCAAGGAAATAAATATTGTGATATATTATCATGGGAGACAAAAATGTATATTCTTAATTGATAGTGGATGTTATAGAACCTACAAATGATAAGCTTGAAAAGAAAGACATATCTTCAGCGAAGACCTTGAGAAGAGACATCTCTAAGGTAGAAACTACCATTCCAGGTCTCACTTTTAATCTTGTGAAATGTTTGTTAAAAAAAGGGAGAACTGTGTGAAACATTGCTTAGAATTGGAAGAACTAACAATTCTGAAGAGCTTTGAATTCCAAGAGGGAAACCTTCTTATAAAACATTATACACGTGTGCATGTGATCTGAGATTGATCCTTAGCAGTAGCCCTGATCAAATATTTGACAGAAATCAGTTTCTTAAAACTATAAAGGAGATAGTGAGCTCGATAAACATTCTTTTGGATGCTGTGAACAGTGTTATTGCTAATATACCAGTATCTGAACCTGCTGTAAACAGATCTTAGTGTGATTTTTCCATTAGTTATCCTGGGGAATTGCGTATACCTGTAAAATACCATTCTCAATTAGAAAATGTGTTCTTATGCAAGCTGCTTAATCTGGCTGTTTATATGGTTGTGAATGTAAGCTCTTTGTGAGAAACCAGACCTATTCAGACCATTCCTATTCATAGCCTACAATTTAAAACTGAGATATGTTACTGTTGGTTTGTCTATTCCACATACATGAGCATGTCTCAGAGGTAATATCAGCTTCATTATTAATTTATTCAATTTTTTAATTAAAGTTTTGTATCATCTTTATAGTAATATTTTTTTAAATTCTTCTCTTAAAATAATATTAGATTATCTAGAGAAAAATTGTTCTCAAGTCTGTGTATGTATATAAATATATCCACACACACTTTTAAAACATTATAATTTAAATTGTTTATTTACTCCTTACTCAGTATCAATTTTAGATTATACAAAAACAGCAGAAGTTAAAAACCATTTTTCTTGTTATTGTTCAAAGATTTCCATAACATCTTGAGTTAATTATCCTGTGATCCTTTGTAATATAATGTCATGCATGTGTTATTTTTGTCATACAAAGTTACTATATCGTTTACGATACATTTTTATAAAATGTTTTGAAATTTTAATATACAGTGGCACAAATTACAATCAGCTTGTTCATACACAAAATCTCAACAAAATCAATTTATGATTTAAACCTGATAATTAAAATGTGTCAGTGTTTTGAACAAAAACTTTAAACGCACAAGCATTATGTGTAATATTTAATACATCAATATATATTCAAATAGGAGAAAAAAACAACATTTCCCAGTAACTGTAGTGTAAACAAGACTTCATCATATGGGTAAAATAAGTTACCAAACTAGTCTGGTACAGGACTTAATTTCGAATTCATAACACATAGTTGAAATACTCAAAGACATAATTCAACTCATAAATTAAATAATAATATCCCATGTAGTAAAAGCCTTCCTTATCATCAAGGGATGTTATTACCACCCTTGAGTAATTTTCTATGTTGTCTCCCCTAGTTGACCCATCTCAGTCACATCTAGGTCACAACACAACAACATTCCTGTCTTCCACAGGTATCATTGAAACTTCCGTCTTATTGTTATGCGGAATAAATAGTCTTTAACTTTTATTTCTTTAAATTATTCACTGTTAATTAAGAGTATAGAATAGGTTTAACATAATACAGTTTACATTCTTTTGATATAGTGCACAATTTATGTTTACTTATACAATTTATTTGATATCCATATATTACAGTTACAGACTGTATAATATTAAGAAACTGTCAATTGATAATGTATTATTATCACCAATATTTCATTATAAGTTTTGACTTATGTGCTGTAGGGTAAGATCAGTTTCTGTATTATCAACATTTTGACGAGACAAGAAATCTGCGAGTACATTATCCTTCCCTTTTATAGACTTTATTTCATATTGAAAGTCCAGCAAAATCAATGACCATCTGTTTATTTTGCTGTTGGCTATCCTTTGGTTGTTTAGAGCTATCAATGGCTTGTGATCTGTAAGAAGGACGAATTCCCTTCCTAATAAATATGTCTGTAGTTTGGTCATGGACCATACAATTGCGAGACATTCTTTTTCCACGGTAGAGTAGTGTTGTTCTGTTTTGTTCATAGACCTACTTAGATAAAAAATAGGCCTTAGTACTTTGTCCACTTCTTGCATTAAACATGCACCTAATCCATAATTTGAAGCATCAGTTACTAGTGTTAGTGTCTTATCAAAGTTAGGCGCAGTAAGCGTTACTTCCTGTTCAAAGTAATGCTTTATTAGCAGGAAAGCATCTTGACATTCTTTAGACCAACTTATTGTTCTACTGCTGTCCTTGGTAATTAGCTGTCTTAGAGGTAGAGTTATATCTGAGTACTTGGGTATGAATTTGCTGTAGACATTAAATAGACCCAATACACTTCTTTCTTGGTTTTAGGTATCTGTAAGTTGAGAATTATATTTTTATTTACGTCCAAATATTTAATGCAAGCTGGAAATCTGGGAAAATCCCAAATATTTGGAAAAAAGCAATCATGATACCTGTTCTAAAAATAGGAAAACCCAGGAACAAAGTCGATAGCTATCGCCCAATAAGTTGAACAAGCTGCGTTTGTAAACTGATGGAAAGAGTAGTAAACAACAGACTGACCTGGTTTCTAGAATCGAACAATCTACTAGCAGACGAACAGGCAGGCTTCAGGAAGTGCAGATCTACTGAAGACCAAATCACCTTCATTTCTCAGGAAATAGAAGATGGCTTTCAAGAAAAAAAACCAACCTCAATAGTGTGGGTCGACTTTGAAAAAGCCTTTGACAAGGTTTGGGAGCAAGGCTTAATTCTAAAGCTAATAAACCATCAAGTATCTCATAACATGCTAAACTGGATAAAAGGTTACCTAAGCAACCGAAAAGCATCAGTCTCCATGCAAGGAAAAAGAAGTCACACAGTAACTATAAAAAATGGAGTCCCTCAAGGAGGAGTCTTGTCTCCTACTCTCTTCCTCATTTATATAAATGACTTAAATGAAAACATCCCAAGGAGAGTAAAAAGAAGCATGTTTGCAGACGACCTTTCACTAATCAGCACAGAGAAATATATTGGTACCTCAAAATTTCGTCTTCAAGAAACACTTGACAAGCTCGGCAAATGGACCAAAAACTGGGGCTTATCCATCAATACCAAGAAAACAACTTATTCAATCTTCACCTTATCAACTAAACATCAAAAAATGAAACTTACCCTAGAAAACCAAGAGCTAGAAAAAAATGACCACCCCAAATACCTAGGAGTCACTTTTGACACTCGACTTACCTGGAGAAAACAAATAGAAAACACACAAAGTAATGGGATCAAAAGACTTAATCTAATGAGGAAACTGGCAGGAACAGACTGGGGAGCAAATCACCACATCCTGAAAAAAACCTACACCAGCTATGTGAGACCTACGTTAGAATATGGTGCTTCGGCTTGGGGCTCAGCAGCAAAAACAAATATTAGCAAAATTGACAAAGTTCAGAACATTGGATTGAGAATAATGACAGGAGCCATGAAAACAACACCCATAAAAGCTATGGAGGAAACAGCCGCTCTTAGCTCAATAGAAGAAAGAAGAGAATCAAAAATCCTCAATCAATACACAAAGCTAGAGGCACTGGAAAACCATAACCTAAAACAAAAACTCCAGAAACCCAGTCCATCAACCAGACTACAAAGAACAAGTTTCATCAAAGAAGCAAAGAATCTGAAAAAGAAATACGAAATCGAAAATATCATTCCTGAAGCAATAAAAACTCAAAACTTCTCCCCGCCTTGGATCTCCCACTGTCACTTAACCATTATTGACTCAATAGACACCATAGGAAAAAAATCTGACTATGATCTAGAAGAACTTAAGAAAATAACAAACAAACACATTAAGGATCAGTACCCCAGCAACACCTGGATTAGAGTTTTCACAGATGGCTCAGCTGAAGATGCCACAAAAAACGGCGGGGCTGGCATCCTTATTGAATGGCCAAGCGGAGAAAGCCTGGAAAAGGCAATAGCCACAGGCAGCCTATCCGACAATTTTAGGGCAGAAAAAGAAGCTTTAGAACACGCAGCAAACCTCCTGTCAGAACACCCTGAATCACCGAATAGTCAGATTGTATTTCTTACAGATGCCAAATCAGTCCTGCAATCCCTACAAAATCCGGAGTCCTATATTCAAACACTTATGACAGCACTAGAGAGGCTAAAAAATACCTGCAGCAGAATTGTGCTGCAGTGGATCCCGGGCCACTGCCAGATCCAGGGTAACGAGATCGCAGACCAGCTGGCAAAAATTGGGGGAAAGAAACCACAACCGGAAATTTCGCTACACCCAAAAGAAATAAAAAGAATAATTAAAAACAAACAAACGCAAATGTGGTCTGTCACACACCCTCACTACATTAAAGACGACGGCTATTACAATTTAACACGAAAACAACAATACATAAACTTTCGACTCAGAACAGGCCACAACAGACTAAATCAACACATGCACAAAAAACTGAAGGTTGGGTGTAGCGAAATGTGCCCTTGTGGCAAGGCCCCGGAAAACACAGAGCACGTACTCCAAGAATGTACTCTGTATAGCCAGGCAAGAGGCAGACACTGGCCCCAGCCCACCCCACTCAGGGAAAAATTATATGGGACACCTGACAAACTGGAAACCACAGTCCGGTTTATCCACGAAGTTGGACTTGTTGTCTGAATCCTCCACCATATTCAAAAATTTAGAACGAAGAAGAAGAAGAAGATTTACGTCAGTAGGTCTAATTTGATTTTTGCCTACTTTGAATCCCAAAAAATCCATTTTTCTATTTGCAAATTTCAACTTTTCAGGTGCAATAGTCGCGCCATGCTCCCTTAATTTTGTTAGTACCACTCTAACTGAATGTATATATGTCTTGATATCCTTGGAATGGATACATATGTTAATATACAAAATGTACGATATTCTTTATATCTGCCAGCATTATTCTAATAAATCTGGAGAATGTTGCTGTTGAATTTACTAGGCTAAAAGGCATGACATTCCACTCAAATAATCCTTCATCAGTTGTAAACGCTGTGTATTGTGTATTGTTTGGATTCCTCATCCATACCTATTTGCCAAAAACCTCGGTTTAAGTCCAGATGAATGAAAATTGTTGAGTTCCCGATCTCTTCTAATAGTTCATTTGTATCTCTAAATGGTTCTGCGTCTATTTTCGTGATTTTATTCAAATCTCTATAGTCACAGCAAATTCTTACTTTTTCATTCTTCTTTTTTACTATCACCATTGGTGAAGCTACATGAATTTGAGCGTTGTATTTTGTTAGTTTCGATCAAATGATCTAATTCTTTCTTCACTGCATCTCTGTATGCATAAGGTACTGCATATTGTTTCTTTTTTAAATTAGCATCCTTGTTTAACTCTATAGCATGAGTAATCGTTCTTGTGTAGCCAGTATCTTCAGTAATGACATCTTTGAATTCGTTCAATAACTGCTGTAGTTCTTTTCTGCACTTCAGCGGAGTAATTTGCTGGTTTTCTTCTTCTGTTTGAATTATGTTCGCTAAGGTAGTTTGTTCTTCTACAATTACTACGCTAGGTTGTTCTTCAATTTTACGTTTTGGCAGTTCTTTTACTACAACTTCCTCATTTATGTCTGTGTCACATGGATTAATGTCGCCCATCACATGTGTTATCTGATCAGGCATGTTGTCGTATTTTCTCAGTAGATCAACATGTACTATCTTTACTGTGCCTTTGATGTCCACCGCATAATCTACTTCGTTCACTTTCTTTTTTATCACAAATGGTCCCTGCCATAATTTGACCTCTTTCCAGTTAGGTAGCCAAACATAGACATTGTCTGTCTCCTTCAATTGCCTGAGGTATCTATTTTTGTTTTTTCAATTTTCTCTGTCTACTTGCCTCTCCCTCCGCATTTTGTTGAGCAGATTGTAATCCATATACCATTTTGCTTTTCTTTTCAGTAATGAACTCAAAAGTATCTTGTTCAGTGATTTGAGTGCCAAGTAATCTATCCTTTAGTAACGAGAGCGGCCCTCTTGGATTTGATCCAAACATTAATTCAAATTTTCTGTCATCTTCTTCTTTCTTTGCTGCTATCATCCTTTCATCTGCTTCCCTTTTTGCTGCTATCTTCCTTTCATCACCTTCTTTTTTCCAAGTTCATTCTTCTAACCTCCTAGCCCTCTCTTCTTCTTTTCTAGCCTTTTCTTCTTCTTTTTCTTCAGCTTTTGCTTTAGCAGCTTTCTCTTCTCTAGCCTTCTCTTCTTCTTTTCTCTAAGCTTTCTCTTTAGCAGCTTTCTCTTCTCTAGCCTTCTCTTCTTCTTTTCTCTAAGCTTTCTCTTTAGCAGCTTTCTCTTCTCTAGCCTTCTCTTCTTTAGCCGCTTTCTCTTCATCTGCTTTTTCTCGCTGTAGTACAAAAGCCAATATATCCTCCGATTTAATTACTAGTTCTATCGCTAGGGCTACCAATTTTTCAAAACTTGACATTTTGATCTGTCATATACTTTTATAACATAAAATGTAAAGTCAAATAATATTAGTTAACAATATGTATGTGTTAATTAATTTAACAATACCCTTTCTTGGCTTCTGGCTTGTCAGTTGATATCAGACATCTGGTAATCCATGAAAATTTCATAGTACATATATACGTCCAAAAATAGTAACGTTCACTTTGTTAATAAATTCCAAATAGTTGAAGAAAATTTCAAAATAGTTCCAGTAGCCTTTGTCAGAGTAGACATTTGTCCAGTTTTAGATAAAATAGCTTTAGGAACAGTTTAGGAACAGTTACAAATAATAAATTTGATCTGCTAATCCACAGTAGAAAAAAACACATATATTTGCTAAGCTAAATCCAAACAGAAAAAGTTGATCAGCTAATCCATATAGAAAGCACATTTGTAGGTGTACCAAAAACCTGTTACAGACGAATATATTATCGACATTGGTGAGACAATGTCGAAAATTGTGATATCAAATATCACGTTGACTTGACTTGAATACAACAAACTTCCGACTTGACTGTAGATAACTTTCAATAAGTTGACGTGGTAGCTTGATACACCAGCGTTGATCACTGGCATACAGTGAAAGACCACTTCAGACTTCAATATCTAATAAGAATATTACAACAACAAAAAAACGTTGAGCACTGCTGGTAGAAGACTTATGACTTTAATGTAACAACTTGTAGACGTGTAACAACTTGAATTTAACATCACGTAGACCAATGTACAGCTCTTCTGATAAAATAACACTTGACTTGCAGCTTCTGACAATAATACTGTAACATCGTATGTATTGTAGCAACATCAATGTATTGCCTCCACTTCTGCTAACAACATTGTTACGGTAAATTCGGCAACCACTTCTGATAACATTGTAACAGCTCGTGTTACCACTTCTGACATCATTGTAACAACAATAATATCCGTTGTTGTTGTGGGCTCGTTTGATACAAGAACACGTGCAATTGTAGTAACTTTAAACTTTAAACTTGAATTACACTATCCACAATGAAATGATAAATCCATAGTAGAAGAAAAACAGCTGGTACAAGTACAATCAAGAATCAAAGTAACGTGGTGACATCCTACTACACATTCACAGGCAAGCACACTCCTTCACCTTACGTTCCACCTTTTATACGCAACTTTCTCTCTCCTTTCGTTAGTGAACAATCTCACAAAAAAGCATGTAAATACATGACGAGTCGCTCACACTTACTTACTTCCGTTGGCTAGGTATTCTACATTCACGCAACTTCATGTCAATTACAATATACATAATAATTCAGTCTGTTACACGTCCCCCTTCAAATAAAATTTTGCGCAACAAAATATTTAAAGTACAATACTAATAGGGCAGGATCATGTGCCAGACGACAAACAAAAATTGTGTACATCTCAAAAGTAGAGTTAAATACATTCTTTGTAGACTAAACACTTATAGTAATAAAGTTATAGTGCAGAAAAATGCAACAGTATGTAGTGACCATATAACTTACTAAAGAATTTATAGATTATAAATTGAGAAACATTATGACAATATGTTAAGTTCAATTCAGAGTGCGTAAAATGTTTTGAAATTTTAATATATTTTAATATAACCTCAACAAAATCAATTTATGATTTAAACCTGAAAATTAAAATGTGTCAGTGTTTTGAACAAAAACTTTAAACGCACAAGCATTATGTGTAATATTTAATACATCAATATATATTCAAACAGGAGAAAAAAAACAACATTTCCCAGTAACTGTAGTGTAAACAAGACTTCATCATATGGGTAAAATAAGTTACCAAACTAGTCTGGTACAGGACTTAATTTCGAATTCATAACACATAGTTGAAATACTCAAAGACATAATTCAACTCATAAATTAAATAATAATATCCTATGTAGTAAAAGCCTTCCTTATCATCGAGGGATGTTATTACCACCCTTGAGTAATTTTCTTTGTTGTCTCCCCTAGTTGACCCATTTCAGTCACATCTAGGTCACAACACAACAACATTCCTGCCTTCCACAGGTATCATTGAAACTTCCGTCTTATTGTTATGCGGAATAAATAGTTTTTAACTTTTATTTCTTAAAATTATTCACTGTTAATTAAGAGTATAGCATAGTTTTAACATAATACAGTTTACATTCTTTTGATATAGTGCACAATTTATGCTTACTCATACAATTTATTTGATATCCATATATTACAGTTACAGACTGTATAATATTAAGAAACTGTCAATTGATAATGTATTATTATCACCAATATTTCATTATAAGTTTTGACTTATGTGCTGTAGGGTAAGATCAGTTTCTGTATTATCAACATTTTGACGTGACAAGAAATCTGCGACTACATTATCCTTCCCTTTTATAGACTTTATTTCATATTGAAAGTCCTTTTGTTGTTTAGAGCTATCAATGGCTTGTGATCTTTGTAGACTAAACACTTGTAGTCATAAAGTTATAGTGCAGAAAAATGCAACAGTATGTAGTGACCATATAACTTACTAAAGAATTTCTAGATTAAAACTTTAAAACAATTATGACAATATGTTTAGTTCAATTCAAAGTGCGTAAAATGTTTTGAAATTTTAATATACAGTGGCACAAATTACAATCAGCTTGTTCATACACAAAACCTCAACAAAATCAATTTATGATTTAAACCTGATAATTAAAATGTGTCAGTGTTTTGAACAAGCATTTTGTGTAATATTTAATACATCAATATATATATATATATATATATATATATATATATATATATATATATATATATATATATATATATATATATATATATATATATATATATATATATATATATATATATATATATATTCAAATAGCAAAAAAAAACATTTCAATTTCTTAGTAACTGTAGTATAAACAAGACTACATCAATTGAGTAAAATAAGTTACCAAACTAGTCTGGTACAGGACTTAATTTCAAATTCAAAACTCATAGTTGAAATACTCAAAGACGTAATTCAACTCATAAATTAAATAATTATATCCTATGTAGTAAAAGCCTTCCTTATCATCAAGGGATGTTATTACCACGCTTGAGTAATTTTCTTTGTTGTCTCCCCTAGTTGACCCATTTCAGTCACATCTAGGTCACAACACAACAACATTCCTGCCACAGGTATCATTGAAACTTCCGTCTTATTGTTTTGCGGAATAGTCTCTAACAGAGGCGTATCCAGGTTTTCGTTGTAGGGGGAGCGAAAAGAGCAAAAAATGGCGCCGAATTATATATATATATATATATATATATATATATATATATATATATATATATATATATATATATATATATATATATATATATATATATATAATTTGTAGATGTATGTCATTACTTCGCTATTGTGTAAAATAAATTGAAAGTAGCACTCTGAAGAAATAAGAAAAAACACACAATGTGGGCCGACAAAACAAAAATTGTATCAATCTAAAGAAAAAACAAAACCAACAAAATATACACACACTACAACCAAAAACAATGAACGTAACACAATCTGTTCTTACATAATAATTCCTGGGAAATTATTTAAGACAAGAGAAATAGGGGAAATAATCACTCTCTTAATATAAATATGTATATCTCTACACATTTGTCAAAACAAATAAATAATTAGTTTAGATTATAATGAAATTGTTTAACACTATTCGTGCTTACAAAATGTTTTGTCTATAAACAGAATTTAATATATCGTCATCATAAATGCTAAAGTATTACAGCATAATGAAAGTTTTTAAAATCAGAGTTGGTATAATAAAACCACAATTTTCGATGTGATAGAAAAGCACTCGGAATTTAACTAAATGAAAATGTTGGTCTTTTAGTTCTGATCATATATTTTTAATTAACTACTGCTTCTTTGTGTTCTTTAAAGATCATTTTTTAACATGGTGAAAGGTATGGGTTAGATCACTGTATTGATCACACACCTTTTTACTGGCACTTGCAAAAACAGCATTCACAGTGTTTTACGTTTAAAAAGCTAATTTTCTGGCGGCATGGTACTTTGGTACATCATGACGCGTTTTTCTACATGTACTTAACGGATCAGTCCGGGGTGGGTTGGGGAGGGGGGTTCAACTTCATTCAACACTGTCCAGTCAATTATCCAACCCAGTGTATACCTAGGTGTGACATTAATGTCGCTCTACACAATTGTGGTGGTAAGGTGTGTGTTGGGGGGGGGGGGGAGATAACCAACTCAGAGCGAACATAGCGACAGTTTTTAGATGACTGTTCTAAACATACATATATATTACACAAATTTATATTACACAAATACATATTACAGAAATAGATTTAAATAAGTAGCAGTGGTATTATGACAATATTTTTTTACAGAGGGGTCCATGGGGGAGGGGGGTTGTAATTGTTTCATATAATTTGTAATCGTAATCACTTTGGCCTTGTCAAAATTTCCCCGCCACTACGCAGTTTGCTCATAAGTAAATTTAAATAGAGGTTCCACATCAGTTGTATTTGTTTCTTTATTGTAATGTTTTAAAAATTGATCACACGATTCAAACTGTATATATAAAGTAATTATGTGTGAAGTTTTATGTATAACGTTTCTAATTCAATTATTCGTAAGCAAATACATTATACAGTTGCCTTAAACTTAACACCCCTCTTGCCAAGTCGTACTACCCGTAGAGGTTTTTTAAACATTGCAATGCATCGTAAGGGTTATTTTTAGAATGGCAAACTGATGCAGCTGTTAATACGTGTTGTGAAGGTAGACATTACTACACTAGTACAATATTGCTTAATTTTTTTGCTGCATGAAAAGAAATCTTGTGATTTACTTAGATGTGCCGAACAAAACTATTTCTTTAACAAATATCATTGTTTAAAACTTTGAGTTTAAAAAGTTTCCAAAAAGGCGCCAGTTTGCTGAAAATGGCCAGAGGGGGAGCGGCCGCTCCCCCTGCTCCCCCCCTGCGTACGCTACTGGTCTCTAACTTTTATTTGTTTACATTATTCACTGTTAATTAAGAGTATAGAATAGGTTTAACATACTACAGTTTACATTCTTTTGATATAGTGCACAATTTATGTTTACTCATACAAATTATACAAAAAAGCATGTAAATACATGACGAGTCGCTCACACTTACTTCCTATTGCCAGGTATTCTACATTTACGCAACTTCATGTCAATTACAATATACATAATAATTCAGTCTGTTACAGTATTGAATTACATTAGTGGTGAATTTCATTATATCATCTATGTTAAGCTATATTCAGGTAAGTAGTGGCTTGCTGTATGAACAACATTCCTTAGAAATTTCACCACAATTTTACCTTTCATGCATTCTGCTTCTTTATATATATATATATATATATATATATATATATATATATATATATATATATATATATATATAATGGAATTAGCTTTGAAATATTCCCTTATAGTAGATCACTATTAAACAGGGTTAAATTGCTTGATTTCATAATCATATTTTCATTTGTGTATAATCATTGATATATGATTATGTAAAAACAATAATTTTAAATTTTAAAATTAAATTTAGACCACAATATACTTTGACGAATTGAAAAATATTAGAATTGATTTAGTATTAAAAAAAGCAATTAATTATGTTTCAAACGTTTTGTTTTTTATAATACAAGTGGGAGGTAGTCAAATATTCTACCGCTGATAAAAAAATACATATATTGCATTGAGATTATATTATTTTTTTTCAAAAACGTCTAAATTCACAGTTAAATAATGTCTGCAAATTAACTAAGACAAATTCAGAATGTTGCCATGTCTCATATTTTGATGTTGATTTAAACTATTGGGAAGCTGAACTACTTACCAATTACTTACTATAATCAAATAAACTTGAAGAGCACTGACATCATGTTATGAAATTTTATAATTTCTAATATACATGCTATAACATAACTTGTTTTGATAATAAATACTTTAATTACATTTAGCATATCGGAAAATAACTTTACTATAAAAATGATTTTAACGAATAATAATGAGAAGCATAAAATGAGATTTTTATACATCTGATTCAGGGAGCCTAAATTTCGCCAACATAATTTAACAGACATTCACAAATATAATTGTTATAATAGTAATTATGATTCTACAGTAATAAACCATCATATACTTTTTTTAAAACGATTCTTTCGATGTAATCATAATTATTGTTGAATGTTGAAATGATAAAATAATGCCAATTTTAAATATCAAATCACTTGTGCTCGAACAGGTATTTTTCTTCTAGATATATTTCTTCTATTTAATTGAAAACATAATACAGTAGCAATTAGTGTATATTTATTAAAATAACATTTTGTAATTTACCATCTTCTCTTGTGTCTATTACTATTATATATTTTAAATCAATCATGTATAATTTAAGTGTATTAAAAGAAAAAAAAAGTGAATCGTGAAATAAATGTGTTCAACTAATTTGTTTCAACAAACTAAATTTTGAAAATTTCAACAAGTATTTCTATAGTACTTTTTATTACAAACACTTACCAACTGAATCTACTAATACAAAAATGATTTATCAATATTTGTGAACGATTTTGAACCTTTTGAAAAAAAAATTCAAGAAGAGTCCCTGAACCATGCAAATATCGTTCTTAACGGCCTACTGATAGTGTTTTAATGCAAATATTTTCAGTGGCAGCGTTGAAACTGTCGAATTCACACATTATGAATGACTGAAAAGTTGAAAATAGAACAACTAAATATCGGCGTATGATACGCCGCGGGTCGGCTTGTAATATATAATCGTGCTACTGTTACCATTAACTATTTGAAACATTAAATTGCAATATGACTTTAAAAATTATTGTTCAGTTACAAGCGCTCTATACAAATTTGATGGAACAAAAATGCTCTTTAAATTTTGGGTGACTTAATCTTTTAAGCACTTTTTTGTTTAACTTTATTTGTATTCACGTTATTATGTTTTTGACATTTCAGAGCGTCGAACAATTTTTACTGTAAAATTTTGAATTAAATTGACAAAGCAATCCATAAATAATTTTTGTTCATTAAAACTTATAAAAAGGGAAGAAATACAGTCTTATTACTGCTGATAAGACGTTCGCCAAATTAAATACCTTTAATAAATTCAGTTGGAAAATTATTTTATATTACACTATTAAAATATGTTCTCGTAACAACATTTTAAAGCTATATTGTTCAATGTTTAATTAGGAATAAGTACATCGTCGAATTTTTTCCAGTTTTGCCCAGGACAAATGCGGGAGATGAAATGGAGTTCATCTGTTTTAAACACTACAGCTTACTATGAGATAGTGTTTAGCTCAATCGGATTAGCCTCCGTACGCTCCACCACTCTCCTACGCAGTTTCTTGGAATGGAATGTTTATGTTGAAATTTAGTATTAAAATCTGCGTTCCGATAATATGAGCCAGCTCGTGATTACATGTTTAACACTGAACTCTTTAACACTTTTTGTGATGTTTACCCAATTCCAACACTGAATATATTAAAACATTAAATGAATAGTTTATGCTGAACCAAGTAAGATGTGACGCGCATGGTAAGATAGTGACGTAGAATGTTGAAACAACGTTGTTGCCATAGAGCACGGGTTCCCAAACTGGGGGTCGCGAAGGTCTTTCTGGGGGGGGGGGGGGGGTCGCCAACTGGTATACTAAACCTTAGTAATTTGAAACAAAACATAAATATTTAGAAGAATTTTTTTTAAAATTCGGCTTCATTAACATCACTGGAAATGTAATAGAGAAGAAACAAAGCGCACTGTACAAAGCTGTTCTCAGTCACGAATCTATGAAATCTTCAAAACTAAAACGCCATTTGAGACGAGTCATTCGGAACAGACCAAAAAATATATGGAGTTCTTTCGTCGGTAAGAAGCTAGTTGCAAACGCCAGAGACTTGATCGACAGGAAGTTTTCACCAGCATTAGTGCAACCATCAAATGAAGTCGCGATACAAAATGCCAAGCAAAAAAAAAAACAATAGGAGAAAATCTCATCAAACGCTGCATGTACGCAAATGTTAAATAACACATTGTTATCGAAATTAAGCTTTCACCATTGTTTGCTTTTCAAGTTAATAAATCAACAGACGTGAGTTCGTGTTCGCAGTTGCTGGTCTGTGTCTATATTCATGAGTTGCTCTTTTGTGAAGATAGCATGGAGAAAATAAATACCTTTTTTGAAACTGGATGATTAAAATGGGTCACAACGGCTTTGGGGGTTTGTACGGATAGTGTGTCATTTATGTTTAGCTCCAAATCGGGCTTTCAGAAAACAGAAAAGATTTAGCTCTCTAACCACTGCCCTAACCAATCGACATCAAGAGTTCATTGCTAGTATAAGTCGTAAATTAAATAAAATCTGGAGCCTTCAAAGAACTGAGCAAAAACATTATTATATCGATCAAGAGGTTCTGCTCTTATACACTTCAGTACGCTGGCTGTCAAACGAAATGTTGTAAATTGTGTTTTTGAATTGAAATCTGAAATCAAATTGTTCTTGGAAGTGCAAAGGAAACAAGACGTTTTGGTATACTTAAAACGACATAGAGTGGTTGGAGAGAGTATCATACCTAGCAGATATGTTCGAACATCAAGATAAGCTTAACCTAAAGCTTCAGGGAAAATGAACGAATATTATAACTTTCCATGATAATCTCGGGGCATTTTTATCAAAGCTGCAAAATCGGTAAAGAAAATAAATCTTGGAAATATTGTCAATTTGAGAAACTCTGCGGTGTGGTAGATGAATCTGTGAGATAAGTAAAATTTTGAAAAAAGCGATTTCTGGTCATCTTGAATCTCTTGAAAACGAACTGCATTGCTATTTATCTGAGCTGAAAAAAGTAGAATCTGCATTTACGCATTACCCATTCTCTTCTTCCCTTGATGTTGCCAGCATTCCCGATGAATTACAAAATGAATTCTTTGATTTACAGAATGATTCCGAGTAAGATGAAAAACTGCATACACAATTTTGGTTAGTATTCACCATTCATACCCAAACGTAAAATTGATTGACTTTTCGAGAATATATTTTCAACACTATTCTTCGATTACAAATAAAATTAAGATAATTATAATGACATAAGTTGGCGTTAACAAAAAATTTTTTAATTAAAAACTTAACCACGAAGGCTTAGTGAATAGTATGCAATTTTACTCATGCTATTAAAATAGTTATCAAGAGTAGTTCATATTGAAAGTCTACTAGACAATCTTATTTTAGTGCTTATTAATTTCCAAACTAATTTCGGCTTTTTAATTCTATGGGGGTCGCGGGTCACTTACTTTTTATAAAAGGGGGTCGCCACTCGAAAAAGGTTGGGACCACTAGTCTAGAGTATGAGATAGTAAGTGAGAGGCTGGGTATGGAAGAAGTAGGTTTGGGTTAAGCTGTTAATATAAACTGACATTAGCAATGTTTTAAATAAACACTCAAGTAGGAAGATTTATTATATTATTAAATATATATTGATGTCTGTAAGCAAGTGTTAACTTATAGGGGAGTGGATATCCTAATATGTAAAAGCCCATGTGCGAACGTATATCTATCTCTCTCTCTTTCTCTTTCTCTCTCTCTCTCTCTCTCTCTCTCACACACACACACTGTCCGCAACATTTTCGAGGCTATGTGTTTAGTATGTTCAGCAATATATGGAGAACTTAAAGATACGGACTTTAGTTAAAAACAATATGTTGGATGTTTTAAATGTATAAACTATATTTTATTTAAAGAATGAAAGAAAAATAATGGCATTTTCCAATGTAAAAACTCGTGTTTAATCATGCAACCGCAAAAGTGTTTATGGTTGTGCCGAGAACGCATAAAACAATGACATCATATGTCACATGTTTAAACTACGAAAAGTACACACAACTAATGGCGACATATTTCAATTTTAGAATATGAAGAATTGAACTATTTTATTCAAATTTGGTTTAGAACTATACATCTACTTATCAAGACATACTCTATGTCACTCTATGAAATGTATACAATTTTCACGGCCAAAAGTAATACAAATTACTTTACATTAATTACATTAAACAGCCGGGTTTTTAACGGAAGCATTTAACTCTCTTAATCCGTGTGTGCATTTAATATGGAGTTGTGTTGACTAATATGTATATAATTTTTTCTAATAGGTTATTATAAATGTGTCGGATTTTTAGCTATTAAGTTATTTTTTTTGCTTTGTCACTATTATGTGTAGGAAAGCTCATTGCGCTTTGACCAATAACTATTTTATAAAATATTTTTCTCAAACAAATATAACATTTAAATAAATAGGCTTATTATTCATGTGTATAGGGTACCGACGGCTGATGGATAGAGAAACTCCGCAGTGGATGACGATGGTATAAAAAGTTGTAGCGTCTCACAGCGAACCTCAACAATCAAAATCTTAATCTCTACGTTACCATTGTTTTGCTAAACTTTAGAGAGCACCTTACTATAATTTTGTCAATAATAATGAGTAGGACTACTAGTAAAATGAATTTTTTATCAATATTGAAATAGCAGAAAATTATGTTACTTAAACATTTTCATTTTTGATCTTCGAAAGTCAAATTATTTTTGTTAACTCAAATTTAAAAAAACAAAATAACTCTGTTCTTACGTATATCAACTTTAATTGATTTAAATTTAAAAAATAACGTAACACACTGCATTGGATAAAATAAACGTAGTAGTATTTAAAAATAATCTAATCATAAAATTGTAATACAAATTGTAAAATTAACATTCAATTTAGCATAGATCATTTTCGTCTAGCTTATCAAGATAAAATAAAAATGTCTTAGCAGATTTGATAGAGCATTTTAAATCAATGGACGATATATTTTAGCTTTCATATAAAATACAAAAGCGATTAAAAAAAAATTCTACATCAGATAAATAATTAAACTACCAAACTGTATACCTATTATTCGCAATTGTAATGGAAAGTGTTGTTATACTTTTTAATTTTCAACTAAAACATTACTAAGTTAGCGAATAATGTTCAAAATCAATTCTAGAGAAAACCTAAAAAACAACACAAAAAATATTCGATAGTTTGGAAAAAATAAATGCAGATATTAATGTATTCATGCCTATCAAGTTAACATTAAAGGTATCTCAATCATGCTTCCATTTTTTAGTATCTAAAAACTCTTTGAGAATTGTAAATATATTTACCTGATATAATAAGTTCATAATTAATTAGTTTCTTTCAAAAATACACTTTTGAAAATAACAATAAAACATTTCTTCAATTACTAATAATGCCTCGCTTAATAGAGCCCATATTTTCTTTTTTTGATATTCTAAAGAGTTCGTCGAACATTTAGTTTCTGTAAATACTATTTTAGTCTATCTTACCGAAAACATAATACAGTAACCACTATTGTATACTTATTTAAATCGCCTTTTAGATTCACCAGTAAGCTGAGAACTGTCCCGACAGAACAAATGCCAACAAGACTCCGATTCCAACAAAGATCAGTACTGTGGATTGAGTTAAAAAGTTAAAAATTAGATATTTAAAAGACTTTTTTTTATCTCATTGATGAGGTAAATCTCGTCTGGTTGACGGTATTCCGTGTAGGGACGTTTTATTAACGCCATCACATTCACAGACTCAATTCAACTATTTGTCAGAGCATGGTTATCTAATGATATATTCTACCAAATGAACAATGAACAATGAAGTCATCAAATTGTAATCTAACAAGATGGGTTAATTGACACATCAGACCTCCAATGTGTTAAATATATAACACATTTCTTTTGTAGCCGGTACAAATAATTTACTAATGCTGTAAAATGTAAGGCTTAATTAAATTTAAGTTAAACGTAATTTCGCAAATTCTAAATTTAGTACTTAGCAGTTCGGATATATTGTTTTATAGTGGTTTTTACATTTCTATTGTTTTTGATGTAATTTATGTGCAGTGTACGAACAGTTTTGCTAATAGAAAATTGCAGAATGTACACGTATAAATCTTGTTGTTTTTGTTTACATTATAAATATCGATTTCAAGTTCACATGTTTGAAAATGAAAATGTGGATTTGTATTGTTGAGCCTGTGATTAATGAAACGTATTTTACCAAACTATTAAAAATTAACATTTACCAGACTTAACCTGTGGTTTTCCAGATTCGGATAGACATGCGCCAGAGCCAAAGCGAAGAGAACTAAGTTTGATTATGTCCACAATAGGTTCCCAATTGACTGAAGATAGAATTTTAAAAATATAAATGCATAAAGCTTAGTGAAGACGAACAGCAATGTTCACTCTACTCATCCTTTACCATTAAAAAAAAGTATGTTAATTATGTTACTACTACTAGCTTTTACCTGGTTTAATAGAACTATCAAAGATGTTGCTTTCAGGTTGGTTGTAAAATATAAAGCGCCCATCAAATAAATTCATCCGATACAATGAGTTTGGATGTGTTGGATAAAACAGGATTGTCGCAGAATGTAAGCCATGG
>NW_026732311.1:97500-117500 GCF_028476545.2 Physella acuta
TATACATATACATATACATATACATATACATATACATATACATATACATATACATATACATATACATATACATATACATATACATATACATATACATATACATATACATATACATATACATATACATATACATATACATATACATATACATATACATATACATATACATATACATATACATATACATATACATATACATATACATATACATATACATATACATATACATATACATATACATATACATATACATATACGCACTTTGGCCGCACTTCGGTCTTTGACCGTAACATATATATATATATATATATATATATATATATATATATATATATATATATATATATATATATATATATATATATATATATATATATATATATATATATATATATATGTATATATATATATATATATATATATATATATATATATATATATATATATATATATATATATATATATATGATCAGAAATAAATAGTGTACAATTGTGTTTGACTAGATCCCAAATGATTATTACGCAAAAAGCACTGAAATATTTACATCAAGCGGCGTGCAATATCAAAGAGCTGTGTAAGAATTGTAAATCTTAAGTTTATGGCAGATAAATACCATCGGCATATAGCTAGTGCTATATAATTATTTAGCAATGTAATAAATTTATGGCTTTTTTACTTTCTCGTAAATAGGTTACAGAGCTTAGAGAAAGTATTGTAATCGTGCAAAAAAAAAAATCGAGATTTTTGCAAATCTCGATTTTTACATCTCCCTGAGCCGGAAAAAACATAATTTTGCAATCTTGTGCATATGTCTATGAGTGTGTATGTGTGTATGTGTGTGTATCTATGTATATGTCTGTAAACACGATAACTTGAGTACCGTTACAGCTAGGTTGATGAAATTTCATATATAAGTATTATAAGTATTATATCAAATATGTCAATCCGTATCAAATTTTTAGTGATTTCCGATAACCGGAAGTGGAAATTTTTCTTCTATCAATTTTTCAAAAGCCTATAATGTGAGTACTATTTCAGATAAAATAAATCAAATTTCACATATGAGTAAAAAAATATAATTCTCGGCCTTCTATCAAATTTTGAGTAATTTCCGTTGACCGGAAGTAGTAGTTTAAGCTCTTCCTGATATCTCAAAAAATGCTTGTAAATTTATAAAGTACTAATAATATCCCGTACAATTATGGACATTTTGTTTGGCGTTTACTTGGTGTGCAATTCTTTTTTCTACGAGATTCTATTCTATTATAAAAAGTTTAAGTAATTAAAATTGAATGAAAAATATTGTCTGTATCCCGAGTTGCCCCGTAGTGTTATATAAGAATATTCGGAAAGTTTAGGGGAGATCACTCCAGGTTTGTTTAAAATTAAGTTTCACTTTTTAAAGTTTACTTTTATGTTCGCATGTTTTAATATACTATGTTTATTTCATTTCAGCATTTTGTAAGCGTGGTGTAAAAACTTACATTTGACCATGATTCTTCGGCATTGCAATTTTTATACTTTGGACAATACTCAACCCTTATAGTGACACTTAGCCTTTTCGACCAACCAGGGCTTGAGAATTTACCCTTCACAAAACCCGTGAAACGGCATTTGAAGTTTTCACAGCGGCTCTCATAACCTTCAATACTAAGATGCATGGTTTCTGTCCACTCTTTCTTTCTTTCAGCACGGGTTGAATCTGGAGAAAGAAGAACATTATTCTAGTAATATTAATATTTAACACGATAAGAGATGACTTTTTTTTTTGCTGGAGATTGCATCAGAAGCGTAGCAAATGGAGGGGATGGGGCGGCGGCCCCGAGCTCCGACCCTTCTGGGGCGCCAAAAGGGTTGGAAAAATTTCGGGGGAGGTGGGGAGGGGGTGGGGTTTAAAAAAAAAGCCGTGCTAGCAAACACTGGTAAAAGAATATATTTTCTATATTATTTTTTTTTTCGGAAAGGGTGTTGGTAGGGGGCCACGCCTTGAAAAAACTCTAATCCAATCGTGAATCTTATCAGTCGGGTGCGTGTCTTGACCTCCGCTGAAGCCATAAGAATGACTTACCGAAAATCTTGGGTTCATTTGAACCTAGGTTAAGAACGACTACACAAAACGTTTTTGATTTTCATCTTCTTATTCGTTTCGGTTTCCTAAGTAGCATAAGCGTAGGCAACACTATGTCAAGTCTCTACATATTTATATAGATCGTACCCTAATAATCCAGTCTCCACTATATATCCTCCACTAGATATCCTTCCTGACTTTTAAAAAACATGTTTTATCGATGCTGATTCTAATCAAAACATCATGGACGTTTCCACTATCAGTAAACTGGTTAGTATTGCTTCTTCAACTGGTATAATTTTGAAAGCATTTGTTGTTGACTATGTGCGAGAAGGCAGCGCACATCTGCAAAATCCAAACCTTCCAGCTGTTGTGTCCATTGGATTCAAGTTCCAATAGCTTGTTTTATAATACATTCAACCACTCAACAAAATACCCATGTTATATTCCAATGTGTACAATTATTGTTTCTGATATGTTGTTGTTGTATGTTGAATCACCGCTAACCAACTTAAAATCCAACTATGTACCATATCATAACAGAGACTGTTCAAAAGATAGAACATAAAAGGTTGGTCTGGTCTAAATTACAAATTTCCCCGTGTGACGGAGTGGCCTAGCGGTAGAGGGATGGACTGCTAACTCGTAGGTCTCGAGTTCGAATCCGGGTTCAAGTCAATAGACAGTACCTGAGTCAACCCAGCTCTGATGGGTACCTAACTCACGTTAGGGAAAGTAAAGGCGGATGGGCATAGTGCTGACCACACTATCTCTTCACAGAAGAGGTCACAGAAACAAGTGAACTCTACTTCACTTGCCCCATAAACCGTCAGGTTTGAAAGGGAACCTTACTTTACTTTACAAACTTCCCTCTAAACTCATATAAGGCATATTATTTTCTGACATTACTAATCTATTTTTAATTGGCGTAAAGTAAAGTTCTAAGGAACAAAAATCATACACCGTAACTGTTAAATCCTTTCTCAGTGGTTACTTTTACTGAGGTTGGTACCAGATGTATTGCTTGACATTCGTTAGGGCTCTTACGGTACAGTCATATACAACCTATTGCCTCTCCGTCTAATTCTTATTTCTATATATGTTACGTATCCATATCGTTCTACATCTCGTGGTGCATCTAACGAGGCAAAACGGAACCATATTGAATAAAGATCATAGGCCTATCAAGATTAAGTTGCCAAAATAAATGTCATAATTATCAAATTTAAACTGTACCATGGGTTACTCTGTCACATTTATGTTTTCTATAACTTACGTGTGATAAGGCTAACAAAAAACAAATGGAAGGCACACAGATTCATTGTAGCAACAATGTCGTCTCAAATGGTTTCTTTTCTAAACAAAAATATAAAAATTAATATACAAAATTAATAAATAATTAAAATTACAGAAAAACAAAAACATTTCTTTTACAAGTTTAAATAGATTCTTGTTGGAATAATTTAAGTTCAAGGCAGTTTCTCTATGAACTTTAGGTGGAAAAAAACTGGTTTTGTGAGATCAATAAAGCGCAACCACTTTTACTGCCGTATAAATATTTCCAGCTGAGCACCAGTTTGTGTTGTGCCTTTAGTTAAACCAGATGATATCAGATTCAAGTTTTACTCGTTTTTTTGCACTTTGTACTACAATTTCTTTACTTTATACAGATGCAGAGTCTATAAATAACGGAAGGCGTGGCAGTGTGGAGAACTCAAGCTCACGTTCTATGGTACGTATCTGAGTTACTCAGATCTAATGGGTACCTGAGTCTTGTAATATAATGACGATTCGGCACATAACTGATAAATCTATACGTAAATCAGAGTCTCAATACTTAGATGATCTCTATTTTATCTGCTCTACTAATCACCCTGTAGAAAGAGTGTCCTGTTTTGTTTCTTACTGCTAATAGAATCATCATTTCAAGTATTTGCAAGAAAGAAATGTTGCCCATAGTACAAACAACATGTGACCAGCATTGTAGTATTTGTAAATAGAAATACAATCTCAATAAGAAATATAAAGGATAACTATATATATCTTTATTTAAGGTAAAATCATGATATAGCGTCGACTATTATTCCGGAACTGTACAGCAGTAAAAAAAACAGTAAAACCATTGCGTAGTCTGTCGAACCGTTTCGGAAACCACCGGAAAAACTGTAAACCATCATTTATTTGCCGCCATATTATTTTCATACATAATGTTTAAACATGTACAAGGATTGATTTTAGTTGAATTTTAAATACTGTTTTGCTAATTATTTTGTATTTCTAATTATTTTAAGTGTATATGCTAATTATTGCTGCTACTAAACATTGTTCTAGTTCTTTTAACTTTAGTAAATCTAATCGTCTTATTTTACTAACAGAACTAGAGCTACTTGTCGCAAATCTTCTGCTTGTTTATTTTTGTAGTTCTTAAAAAACATCAATTACTACACTCGACTTTATTAATATTAAGTTTTACTAATTGTTGTAATTTTTGTCAATTAAACATCAAATTAAGTTAGAACATTAATTTAACGCACTTGACTATTTTTATTTCAACGGTCAAACAAACTATGGTTCACAGTAACGAATGTTACCGAAACTAAGCAAACATTACCAGATAATTTCCGACGCTATATCATGATTTTACCAATTTTATTATATTTTTAAAACAATTTTATTGTGTGTTAACATCTTAAAAAAGAACATCCTTAAAAATTCTCGGCCCATATCAAAAATATTTTTCTGGTCTCTCCATAATTTTTAGTTCAATAAGAGTTAGACAAATTAATTATGGCATGTGTACGTGTAGAGTTTAATTTTACATTTCTATCAATTGAAATGTAAATATTACAATATATTATACTGCATTATATCTTAAGTAAAAGCAGATTGTGTATGTCATTACGTACCGCACTTACCGCTACATTCACATATTAATCGTTTGATATCATTTTTCAGTTCAATGCTTCCGGCTCCACAAAAATACACACAGACTTGAGAGCGTTTTTATCTAATGTTAAATGGTGCAGCACTATGAAATGAAAAAGAGAGACTTGAATATTATTAATAAATCAAAGCCTTTAGTGTAAAATTTCTATGATACAACACACATATACGTACATTTATTTACTAATTTACATTGTTTCCTGACACCACAGACGACAACATTTATAGTCTCCTTAGATGATTTTTTTTTTCGTAAGCGCAGCGTATCTTTTTCAAGGTTTGCATGCATTTCATTTCTGGTGTGCAACTTGCAATGTATTGGTTATTCCGCTAATACATTAGTCGTCGCACATTTGTCTTTTACAACATCTCATGCTTACAGTCCATGACTAGTCTGACTGTTAGATTTCCTCGTTGACTGACATACAATTTGTTGTTTTTTAATAAGGAAAATCTAAACCACAATAGTAATAGGTAATCTATATTGTCTATAAAAAGCAAAGTTGTCTAGTGCCCGAGGCGCTTCAAATTTGGCATGCGTCTGCCTTGTGACAATAGAACACGAGCGCCTGTGCCGGTTGGCCAACAAGTCCATACCTGTATTGAGTACACACATGCCTGTAGTGAGTACACACAATACCTGTAGTGAGGGGGTCAAAACTGACCTCGACTGACCGGCGCCTTATATTAAGAAAAATACTTTTACCCAACGACCAACCTTCATATTTTGTCAGGTGATAAAAGACAGACAGACAGACAGACAGACAGACAGACAGACAGACAGACAGACAGACAGACAGACAGACAGACAGACAGACAGACAGACAGACAGACAGACAGACAGACAGACAGACAGACAGACAGACAGACAGACAGACAGACAGACAGACAGACAGACAGACAGACAGACAGACAGACAGACAGACAGACAGACAGACAGACAGACAGACAGACAGACAGACAGACAGACAGACAGACAGACAGACTGACAGACAGACGGACGGACAGACGGACAGACGGACAGACGGACAGACGGAAAGACGGACAGACGGACAGACGGACAGACGGACAGACGGACAGACGGACAGACGGACAGACGGACAGACAGACAGACAGACAGTAAATATAAAATATTTTTTAACAAGTGATAATGAGATAATTATGAGTCCAACTAAACATGGATTATTGTTGTTTATTTTTCGAAAACATTGCATAAGTTATCACTTTTCCTATATATCAGTTTCATTTACTGATAACTACCTAAAATATTTTATAGAAGCTTTGTTTCACTTTAAATATGTTTATTTTTTGACAGCATTCAATGTTCCACTATTTTTTTCCGTTTTTATAATAAAATGTGATTTTTTTTTTATTTTTTTTTTTGAAGTGTAATTTTCTTCTGCTATCAGTTAATTTTACAAGGTAAAAAAATATTTTTCTGTTTACTTATTTAATTGGTTTTGTTTTAAGAACTTTCTTTTTTACAGTTATTCCTTTTATTTATTTTTTTGGAAATTATTGTTTTTTTTGCGAATGTTCATATGTTCTCCACTGGACCGGTTTGTTTGACACACAACACAGCAGGTTTGTTCGACCTGTGTCCTGGTTACACGGAAGATATCGAGAGGACATGGAACTCGGTGCTCTCCTGGCAGTTGGCGGCGACCTGTGTAACGCCGGCGACGTACCACTCCCCGTTGGCCGGCGCCATACAGTACACGGGGGCGCCCGTGTCTCCCTGGTTTGAGAAACAAATTAAAACAATGCTAAAATAAAATTAATAAATGGGAGGTAATTATCAAAGGTCCTTATTTAACATTTATATAAAGTGAATAGCTTCCCTTTTTAAATTTTCCGAAGCGCCATAGGCCATACAGTAGTCGACTTTTTTAACAAGATTTTTAGTTCTCCTTAAAACGTATTAATCGTCACTATTTTTTATAGTAATTTTAAATGCTAAACAAAAAATTTTTAAAATATTACTGAAAAGTCATTTGGATTTGCAAATTGACTCATATAAATAAAGAAGTATTGTATTAAATTGCAATATTTTTCGAGCCTTAAATTCTTTAATTAATAAAATCTACACCATAAAAGCAAGTTTTATTTTCATGACGAAGGTTATCATTTATATTTTGCTCCAGTGTTGAGTTTGGAAAAAAAAGTATTTTAAAAACGGCTAATTATTTTAGTTAGTATTGATAACAGAAATGCTTAACCAATTAGATTTTGTCAAAGATAAGAATATTTGGATGTTGGTTGTGTTGGTGCTAGTGAAAAGTTTTCCTAACCCTAATAATCCCCAACTCTAATAAAAAAATTTCCGGCTTCTTTGGATTCGTGCCAGGTCTTTGATTGTCAATCTTTTTACCCCCTCACCCCTACGACATATAGTGTCCCCCCCCCCACACACACACCCCTATCCGTAAAACGATGTCACATTCCGTCAATATCGCTAAATTGCCTCATTTTCCAAAACATCTTCCCTATAACTTGATACAATATAGAATTGGGATACAATGCAGTTCAGCAGAAATATAGGATTCGGATTCAATGAAGTTCAGCCGAAATATAGGATTGGGATACAGGGTAGTTTGGGGCTACCAGTACATTAAAATTAGTTTATAAACCCTTTCACCATTCTAAATTTTGAAATAAAAGAAGTTTAATTTTAATGGAAAAAATGAACATTTGTTAGGTAATGTTTTCCTGTTATGCCACCACCTCCACGGGGTCACTCATAGCAATACCCTCACCCCCACTCTACCCCCATTCTTGTCTGTGGTGTTTACGGAGGACCCTATTTTTTAAAAAAAACGTACTTCACAGGATAAGCTCATTCCAGATGTCGTCTTGAAGCAGAGGGTCACAGTACTGGCGCTGGGTGGGGCGATAGCAGAACATCCAGTGGGGCTCAGTGCAACGTCAACCACGCTCAGTCCACCAGCACTAGAGCTAGCTGGAACAGCAGACCAAATGTTACAGATCAAATGTTATGTTTGTTATTCCGGTACACGCTTATGTAAGGTAGACTGACACAAACAGTAGAGCTAGCTGGAACAGCAGACCAAATCTTATGTTTGTTATTCCGGTACACGCTTATGTAAGTTTGAGCAACATTAACACTAGAGCTAGCTGGAACAGTAGACCAAAAGTCACAGACCAGATGTTATGTTTTTTATTCATGTACATGCTTATGTAAGTTAGACCAACACAAACATTAGAGCTAGCTAGAATATTAGAGCAAATCTTATGTTGGTTATTCAGGTACGTGCTTATGTAAGTTAAACCAGCACAAATACAGGAGCTAGCTAGAACAGTAGACCAAACGTTATGTTTGTTATTCCGGTACACGCTAATGAAAGGTAGACTAACACAAACAGTAGAGCTAGCTGGAATAGCAGTCCAAATGTTAGGTTTATTATTCATGTACATGCTTATGTAAGTTAGACCAACACTAACATTAGAGCTAGCTGGAATAGTAGATCAAATCTTATGTAGGTTATGATTGTGCTTGTAGAGGTGTGGCGACCCATTCGCCTGGGGCAAACTATGAGATATGCGCCCAAACCCTATTTATAGATCTATATCGTTCCCGCTTTGGCTAAAAAGCGCCCACCCACTACGGAGTGGTTTGGTGACGATTTTTACTACTCATTGTCACTTAACAGATTGTAGTAAGATGTTACACAATTAATGAGCATTTAAATCAGTTAAACCAATAGCAATTTTCTTAACTTCGGCTGCGTATAATTATGTAATGCAATCCAGAATTAGTTTTCAATGTTATCCTAGCCCATTTAGCGCCCCCCCCCCCCCTCCCACCCGCCCAACCCTAGCTGAATGTGTCAACTCACAAGGGTTGGACACGCCCCAACTGACGAGCCGGCACGTGCTGAGGTCAAGACCCCTGCTCGTCGTACTGTCGTGGTAGACGCATGCGCGTGGCTCACACTCTCCGATGCTGGTGAGAAGGTTTTGGTAGTGGTAGTTGACGTCAAGGTAAGAGAGGCCGTTGGGACCTGTGAAAAGTTGTTTTATTAGTCACTGGTAAAATTTTAACTGGAGCATACGTCTAGTCTATGTATCGTAGAAGGAACCTGTGAAAAGTTGCTGTATTAGTCACTGGTAAAAACACGAGCATATGTCTAGTCTATGTATTGTAGAAGGAACCTGTAAAAAGTTGTTATATTAGTCTCTGATAAAAAGTAAACTGGGGCATATGTCTAGTCTATGTATAGTGAAAGTAACCTGTGAAAAGTTGTTGTATTAGTCACTGGTAAAATGTAAACTGGAGAATAAGTCTAGTCTATGTATCGTATAAAATAATGACGTTCAACTTTCCATGGGTCAGTTGAATTAGACTTGATCTTTTCCGTGACAAGTACACATGCAGTTATATTTTGCTTACTTTTACGCCTAAATATCACTTTGTTGAACGGCGTGGCCAAGTGGTAGAGCAATCCAATGCTAATCAGGACGTCTGCATTTCACGAATTCGAAACAGATTTTACACCATAATAAGTGACAGAAAATAATTTCTAGAATTTCCGTCCGATTCTTTCAGAAATTTTATAATTTGCACATTACGGATTATGGGACGGCGTCAATACAAGTCAATAGAACGTCCCTGAGTCCACCCATCTGGGTACCATAACTCACATTAGGGAAAGTAAAAGCGGCTGGGCAAAGTGCTGACCACACTTCATCTGCCCTATGGATCGCTAGGTCTAAAATGGCTTCTTTATTTTACTTTTTATTACTGATTAAAACGATAGCTGCTATACTGTATTATTTAAACAGAATATTATGTTCTCAGAAACGTACAAATGATCCTAATTTGACTATTCAAAAATTAGATAATAAAAAAAATATATAAAATATTTTTTTTTAAAAACCACGTACCACTGTAGATAGTAAATATTCTTGAAGGAATGGGGTACCTTTGTATTCCAATTTCTAGGTCAAACCTGTAAAAAATATTTTTATACGTCGGAAACTGATTTCTGATTCTTAACACTACAATGAAAGCAATATGTACCAGAAATATTCCTGCACAAATATTACTCTGATATAATATGATAAAATACTGCAAATCTAAAGGGCATTGCAAGACCTAAACAACTAGCATTGGGCGATATGAGTTAGATATTACTTTTTGTTTATTTCAATATAGATGTTTAATTTATATTTTATTCTGACACTAGCGTAACAGTTCTACGACTAACTCGTGTCCTGTGTTGACCAGGGTGTCCTTGCAGGTCGAAGGCGTGATGAAAGTTTCTTTGTAGGTCCCGTTGACATTGGCTAGTGCCAGGACAGCGTTGCAGACGACAAAAGCCCCGCTGGCGACAGTGATGTTGGCGATGCCAGAGTACTGGCAGATGTCTGTCACGTGGGCACCGTTGAGGACACGGAGCTGTGGCTGGCACACTGGGTAATCTAGAATTTTGGGGGGGTGGGGGTGAGGTGAGGGTTCAAGATTTTAAATTTAGTTTTTTTTAGTCTGATGATTAAATCATCCATTAAAATATTTAAATATGGTTCATTATTTTTTTTCATGGTTATGACGTGGTCGAGTGATAGTGTCCTCGGTTGCCAACCCGGAAGATTTAAGTTTGGATCTCGGTCCAGGCTTGAGGCTGTAGGACCCGTGTAGCCACTGGGTCGAGTTTACCCGGTGCGGTAACTCTTCTTCACTTCTTCTTAATCCCGTTCGTACCCAAGACACATGGAGCAGATGAAGTAGAGTTCATCTGATTCATTGACCTCGGCATATGAAGGAATAGTGTGGTCAGGACTATGCCCAGCCGCCTCTGTTTACCCTAACATAAGTTAGGTACCCATCAGAGCTGGGTGGACTCAGGGCGTTCCACTTATTTGAACCCGGATTCGAACTCGAGACTCTCCTGTCTACCTCTCTACCGCTAGGCCACGCCGTCCTCTGATGCGGTAACAGCAGCACTGATAGATTCCTTATTCACGTTAGGAAGAAAAACAGACTCGGGCGTAACTTGAACTCTACTTCATCTATCATATAGTTAGTTAAGTCCGAAAACGGAACTTAACGTTTGAATTATAACTTCGACTTTGAAATTACTCTAAATTAGTTCTGAAGATCAATACCACAGTCTTTCAAATCTTTGAATCGATTCATCTTTATAAACGTCTTGATATAAACAAGATGTAGGATTATCTAATTATCTAATCTATTGATTGGATCTGTCAACCCTTTATTAGTCTGTATACCAAATCGTTTTCGCTTTGAGGTGTTGATAATGAATCGGCATTCAAGAAATATCATTCGTTAATTAGAAATGCATGATTGATTAAAGCGTATTGCATTTTTTTAGTGCTTACCTGGGACTGGGGGGACAGTGGTTGTTGGTTCTGTCGTGGTTGTAGTTGTTGTTGTTGTTGATGTTTCTGTCGTGGTTGTGGTGGTAGTGGGTGTAGTTCTTTTAGTAGTGGTAGTGGGAATAGTTCTTTTTGTAGTTTTGGTAGAGGGGATAGTTCTTTTTGTAGTTGTGCTAGAGGGGATAGTTCTTTTTGTAGTTGTGATTTTGGGAATCTTTTTTCTAGTAGTGGTGGTAGTAGGGAGAGTTCTTCTTGCAGTAGGAGTAGTTCTTCTAATTGTGGTAGTTATGGGGATGACACTTTTCGTAGTATTGGCGGATAAGGAGGTGGGGACTCCGCAGGAAAGGGAAGGCATGCAACGACACTCCAACGGAAACTTCATCACTGCAAGACAATAATGAATAATTTGTTGCAAGTTTAACAACTCAAGACAATAATGAATAATTTGTTGAAAGTTTTACAGCTTAAAGTAGTCAGTGTTTAACTTGATGTCTCATTAAGTATGTATTTTTATATGGTAAATTGATTACAAGGTATTATTTAGGACTAAATGTATCTTGTTATTTACGTTTCCATTAATAATGTAATTTAAAAAATCAAAGTTGTTAAAAAATTAAATTGCTTAAAATACCTGTTCAATAACATCATTTCGTCTTAAGAAAGAGGTCGTTAGATACAGATACAGTAACATAAAAGTAAAGTACCCTTTCCGAACATGACAGTCCATGTGGCAAATTACCTCCGCTTATTAAGAGACAGTGCGGTCGGCACTATGCCTAGCCACCTTTCCCATTAGAACCAGTGTTTCTTCCAGACTTTTTCTCCGGGGGGGGGGCACTTGAAATTTTCGGGGGGGGGGGGGGGGGCGGTAGACTTTCTTCGGGGGGGGGGGGGGGGCGGACACTGTTAAAAGTATATATTTTCTATATAAATTATATAAATTTCATTTCGTTCGGGGGGGCGGTAAAATTTTTTCGAAAAGATGCCTGGAAGAAACTCTGATTAGAACTTGGTGACGTTTTGATAACTTATCCCTGCTCTGGTACCTTACAAAAAATTACCATTTTGGTGCCATGGGGCCAGTTTGACCCCATGGTGAAAAATAGGCTTTTTGACCAGAATATCTGCATTATTTTATTATTTATTGTTTACCTTGACCTAATAAGAGGTGATAATGTGTTAGTACGTCCAAACTAAACGTGGTAGTTTTCAAAATAATCTGGTCCAAAGAGGGCTTGGGATCATATAGACCCCGTGGTACCAGAGCAGGGTTAACCCAGATTCAAACTCGAGACTTTCGGGTTAGCAGTGTGTTAGCAAATGTACTAACCATCCAAGCAGCAACTGTTTCTGGAATCTTTCAGGTAACAGCAGTCTCTGTCGTCACGTCTCGTGTAGACTTTTTGATGCTTGATTAGGTCATTCTCAGCAAATACATCGGTATAGACGCTGAATGGGAGAGTAAAATATAAACATACAAACATAGAGGGTTGTTGTGGATGTGGTTGTTGAGGTGGATGAGGATGTGGAAGTACATTTGGAGTGTGGGTGTTGATCCGGGTGTGGATGTGGATGCTGATGTGAGTGTGAGAGGTGGTTGTTCAGGTGGATGGGAATGTTGATGTGGATGTAAATGTGGAGGGGGATGGGGATGTGGGTTTGGATGTTGATGCAGGTGCGGTTGTGGATGTGGGTGAGGATGGGAGAAGAAATGGGAAGTATATCATTTATTATCATTCTGAGCACAGACGGCTAATATAACAGATAACGTAGACTTTATTTTAAGTGAATTTATATATATATATATATATATATATATATATATATATATTTATATATATATATATATATATATATATATATATATATATATATATATATATATATATATATATATATATATATATATATATTCTCAAAATCCGTTTTAAATAACTAATTATAGCTCTTTATAGCTAATTATAGCTTATGCTATCGCTAGAGATTGATTCTGCTATACAGCAATTTTTACAAGAAGCGCTTGTCGTGCTGTCACTCTTCATTCCCTCATACCACACTATCAAACACCCAACTATGTAGGTGTTAACAAGTACAGCCAACACCCATAAGGAACATATGATTATATGATCGACGGGAGCCCGACGTTTGCCCGAAAGACACTTGCCCGAATTCCGTTTGCGTCCTTTGGGCAAACGGCATTCGGGCAAGTTGCTTTTGGGAATTAGTCGTAGATCCATGATCGATTCGTATGTTAGTTTTTTACTTGATATCTCCACAAACGGTTTTTTTCAAGATGGTCGCCGTTGCCATGGCAATCATATTTTCAGAATCCCTGATGCATGCTATTATATTCTTTTAAGTGCCCTAACCTGGCTAGGCACTGATAAATATAAAATATTATTAAAATATTATTAATTAAGCAGCGGTTTTTTTTATTCTTTTTTTTTTTCGGGAGTCACCCTTTGAACGCTTGAATTTTTTAAAAATTCCACCTCACCTTTCACAGAGTACAGGGTCGATGTAAAACGTTCTGCCGTCTTTAGAGGTGTACGTTTCTCTGCCTGCGCCATGGGTGATTACAGTCAGGAAGATCAAGGTCGAACACACGGTAACCAGTCCCGGGCAGGTCATTTACATTGGGAGTCTTATACCGGCGATATAACCCGGTCTGTTTTACTTTAGTATCCAAACAGCTTTTTTGTATAAAGTTGTGTTTTTCTTAATTTGATTAGATTTCTTAAACCTGTGGATCTCGCTATAGAAAGGAGAATTGAATTGTTATGATATTAATAAACCGGGAGTGATCTCCCCTAAACTTTCTCGAGTATTCTTATATAAAAATACAGGGGATGGGAACTCGGGCTATAGACATGATTTTTAATCCATTTTAAATACTTAAAGTTTTAAAAATAGAATAAAATCTCGTAGACAAAAGAATTGCACACCAAGTGAACGCCAAATAAAAAAGTGCATACTAGTGCGCAATATTATTAGTACTTTAAAAATTTACATTAGTTTTTTGAAAAATCGGAAGAAGCGTAAATTACTACTTCCGGTCAACGTAAATTACTCAAAATTTAACAGAAGGTAGAAAATTAGTTTTTTTACTCACATGTCAAACTTCATTTATCTATCTGAATAGTACTCACGTTATAGGCTTTTGAAAAATTCAAAGTAGAAAAAGTACCACTTCCGGTTATTGGAAATCGCTCAAAAATTGACACGGATCTACGATTTTGATAAAATACTTATATATGAAATTTCATCAACCTAGCTGTAACGGTACTCAAGTAATCGTGTTTACACACAGACACACACACAGACAGACAGACACACAGACATAAGGACAGAATTGCAAAGCCCAGCTTTTCAGACTGTATTACGCATAGAACCTTTTAATTTTGATAAATCTGGATTGATAATTTTTGCCCGATTAAAATAAGTCATCTATACTTCGGATGTGAAGAAGGACTGAGGTGTAATACGGTGAAAATTGTTAAAATTTCAAGTGATTTTTGTGCACGATTACAATACTTTCTCTATGCTTCGTATATACGAGAAAGTAAAAATGAAGAAGCGTTAATTTGCTTAACAGTTAAAATAATTTCTAAAGCCACATAGACATTGCCATGCAGCGAAATTCTACGATCATAAAGCATGTACATTCAACATAGTTACCCAACAGATACAACACAGACAGATCAACGAAACCACTCGAAACAGGTACTCAAGTAATGCATACATGTATTAATGCACAATCCTACAGTTAAGGATTACAGTAAAAGTACAAATATAAATAAAAAAAAAACATCACAAGACTAAAGCACACAACACGATCACAAACAATAATTAAAACAGCCATAGCATTAAAACATGCTGAAAGATTCATAGTTATGTTTACTGTTACAACTTTTTTAACACAAACATCGATTTACAATAATATGTTTTTATAAACGTTGTATTGAATCGCTTTTATCCGCTTTTGTATGGTTGAAAAGTAAGTTGTTTTTTATATTTTAGTCCAGTAAACAGACTGATTCTCACACAGAATCCAGTTAGTTCCCCATTTGAATATGACAGTCAATAGAAGTAGGTTTCATTTATTTCTGTGATCTTGTTATGAAGAGGAATAGAGTTATCAGTTCTATTAGAATTTGGCGGATTCGATAACGCCAAAGGACGTATCGAAACCTTTAAAGTCTTCTGACTATACAGGCACCAGTTAGCCGAAACTGCCGTTTATTTGGATGTAATCGTAAAGAACAAATACGGAAAATTTGTTGATTAAGAAACGTGAAACCTCTTAATTTAGCAGAATCGACTGCACTAACATTTTACAACCAAACAAGACTTCCATCATAAACTGTAAAATACTTGATGAATGCTTTACTACCCACATATTGAGCACAGTGTATATTCTATAGCTGTTCCTCAACCTGAAAACCACGAGCTCTAGAGTTTATAAATCTAAGACTTGCCTTACTAAATGCCAATTATCATCATTACCTATCGTAACTTAAATGTTTTCTCAAAAGTTCTAGATTTGTTTAAAAAATAAGACTTGTCGTAATAAATGTCAAATATTATAACAGCTTATCGTAACTTAAATGTATTCTTACGAGTTCTAGGTTTGTTTAATATGTCGTACCTTATTAATGACAAATATCATCACAACCTATCGTAACTGTTTATGTATTCTCCAACATCTAGGTTTGTTTGTAAGACTTACTTTAGTTTAAAAGCAAAGAGCACATCTTGCATTTGTTTATGTATTCTCGCTACTACTATATACTGTTTCAATATGCACCTAATCCTTCTAATAAGGAACATCACATTCCTAAGACATACCTTTGATGGACAAATTTAACACACCTCGTAGCTGTATGTGTATTATCTCTACTTCAATGAATTGTATCTAAAATCTAGAGATAACGAATCTCACACAAGCCAACGATGCGGGTAATCAAAACTTTGTGTTGTGTTAACACACATCTAATTATCCCCCTTTCGGATAGTCAACGAGATTTTACATCGGATAGTTTTGATTTTATTAAACTGAAGGCTGACTTAATCCTCTGAAGACAATGAGCAGCCTGCAACACATAGGGTTGGCGTATTTGGAGTTTTCTATAGCTTGGGCTTAGCTCTTCTCCTTTTACAAAAGGGATTGGAAGAGTTAATTAATCTGATAGGGAAAAACAACGAAACGCGAACAATAGAGCTGTGTAGATATTTGATAAGGGTCGATTAGAAAAAAACGTTATGTGAAAATAATTTCCAGTGTGTTTAAAGAACAATTTTCTGTTATACTAAAGGCCATTCCGACATAATTCATAGTTGTTCTGGGATGGTAGGACACTTCTTGCTCTTGTGGACAGTGATGCACTTGAGGAAGTGTGCCCTAATCGACAGTCTCGAGCATAGTAAGGCATGCGATGAGCATGCAAGAACATGCATGATTACATACAGAGTCGATAACATGCATGATTATATACAGGCTCAAGAACATGCATGATTATATACAGGCTCAAGAAAAAGCATGATTACATACAGGCTCAAGAACATGCATGATTACATACAGACTCAAGAACATGCATGATTACATACAGACTCAAGAACATGCATGGTTACATACAGGCTCAAGAACATGTATGGTTACATACAGGCTCAAGAACCTGCATCATTACATACAGACTCAAGAACATGCATTATTACATACAGACTCAAGAACCTGCATGATTACATACAGACTCAAGAACATGCATGATTACATACAGACTCAAGAACATGCATTATTACATACAGGCTCAAGAACATGCATGATTACATACAGACTCAAGAAAAAGCATGATAATATGCAGGCTCAGTATACGATAAAAGTTGCACATTTTTATTTAGTTATTTCTGATGAATTTTTTTTTCAGAAATTCCAGTTTTAAGATATCAAAGTTTGATCACCATCTCCACGTCATGTACCATACACATATATGTTTAAATATGTTTATATATGTATAAATTTAAAGTCAATTTTGACCAACGCAAACTATCCCCAACATTTATTTTTTTTGCAATTTTTTTTTAAATTTTTTTTTTATCAAGTCTTCCACACATTCTCTATAAATCAAAACACATAACATGTCAAAATAAACTTTTATTTGTAATTAATTTTACTTATTTTACTTGGTGTTTCTGAAATAAATAAAACATCTATTTTTATTTTATCTACAAATAAATCGTCAATCGCTGATTTTCGTGATCTCACTAGGTAAGGATAGCAATGTTTATAAGCAACATTCCTCTCTCCCATTTTCGTATGTGGTTTTGTTCTATTCGTTAAGAAATATGTCCACGAGTATAGTAAGTATGTAGCCCGCATGTAGTACAACTATAAATAGTCTTCCCTGATTCTGTTTTTGACACACGACGCACCTTCTGTTCTACACAGGACACAGCACATGTGTAGTTTGTCTCACTGCTACACAGGTATGGAGAGAACTCGGAACTCTGGAGACAAGTCACAACCGGAAGCGATCTGTGTGACGCCCACAAGGATCCACTCCCCATTGGAGGGGGCTTTGCAGTAAACGGGGGCGCCGGTGTCACCCTGAAAAAGTTTTTTTTTTCCAAAAGTGGGTTGATAAAGGGCGGTAAGACAATAAATGTGTTTAATGATCGAATTATGCTATGCGAAACAACATAAGTGTTTTCCCTTGGATGTTTAAAAGAGGAGAAATAATAGTTGTCTCCCGTTCAGTTATAGATATTGGCTTGTGTCGCATTGTAACAGATATATATATATATATATATATATATATATATATATATATATATATATATATATATATATATATATATAGGCCTTTATGTTTCGACATCAAGTGGGGTATAATTTACCCACCCCCTCCCTACCCCAACCCCATGTCAAATTGCTTCTTACGCCACTGACTTCAGTGAGCTAGCACGTTTAACCCAGGCCCAATCACGACCTTTTTTATTTTTGTTTAAAGAAATCTTACCCGACAGTACAGGTTACTTCCGGTTTTCGTCTTGAAGCACATGGTGAGGGCGGTGGCTGTGGGCGGGGCGATGTTGGAACATCCGGTGGGATTTAGGACCACGTTGGCCTCGTTTAGACCGTCAAGTTTGTTTGTGGCTGAAGTAGAGTTCAAACATCGTACACATGCATTCGATTAAAATACATGGTCTAGATACGATTCAACACGTAGTTTTATGTATAAATCGCATTTTTAGTTCAACTTAGTACACAATGAGCGATGTTGGAATCCCATTAATGTGGGTTTTTTTTTCATCTTAGTAGCTATTACTATGACAAGTCCATTTTTATGCTACAGGTAATGTGTGTATTTATGATAAGGTAATGTGTGTATTTATCATAAGGTATTGTGTGTATTTATGATAAGGTATTGTGTGTATTTATGATAACGTATTGTTTGTATTTATGATAAGGTATTGTGTGTATTTATGATAAGGTATTGTGTGTATTTATGATAAGGTTTTGTGTCTAGTTCACTACAGATATTGTGTGTACTCGCTACAGGTATTTCAGGTATTTTGTGTACTCACTACAGGTTTTGTGATTAGTTCCGCTACAGGTATTGTATGTACTCACTACAGGTATGGTGTGTACTCACTACAGGTATTGTGTGTACTCATTACAGGTATTGTATGTACTCACTACAGCTATGGTGTGTACTCACTACAGGTATTTTGTGCAATCACTACAGGTATTGTGTGTACTCACTACAGGTATTGTGTGTACTCACTACAGGTATTGTGTGTACTCACTACAGGTATGGTGTGTACTCACTACAGCTATGGTGTGTACTCACTATAGGTATGGTGTGTACTCACTACAGCTATGGTGTGTACTCACTATAGGTATGGTGTGTACTCACTATAGGCATGGTGTGTACTCACTACAAGTATGGTGTGTACTCACTACAGCTATGGTGTGTACTCACTACAGCTATGGTGTGTACTCACTATAGGTATGGTGTGTACTCACTACAGCTATGGTGTGTACTCACTACAGCTATGGTGTGTACTCACTATAGGTATGGTGTGTACTCACTACAGCTATGGTGTGTACTCTCTATAGGTATGGTGTGTACTCACTACAGGTATGGTGTGTACTCACTACAGGTATGGTGTGTACTCACTACAGGTATGGTGTGTACTCTCTATAGGTATGGTGTGTACTCACTACAGGTATTGTGTGTACTCACTACAGGTATGGTGTGTACTCACTACAGGTATTGTGTGTACTCAATACAGCTATGGTGTGTACTCACTACAGGTATTGTGTGTACTCACTACAGGTATTGTGTGTACTCACTACAGGTATTGTGTGTACTCACTACAGGTATTGTGTGTACTCACTACAGGTATGGTGTGTACTCACTACAGGTATGGTGTGTACTTACTACATCTATGGTGTGTACTCACTACAGGTATTGTGTGTACTCACTACAGGTATTGTGTGTACTCATTACAGGTATTTTGTGTACTCACTACAGGTATGGTGTGTACTCACTACAGCTATGGTGTGTACTCTCTATAGGTATGGTGTGTACTCACTACAGGTATTGTGTGTACTCACTACAGGTATGG